>NC_071670.1:58637500-58695000 GCF_028554725.1 Zeugodacus cucurbitae
AGTTTTTTCATACTGCTTTGAAATTAGTTATTAATATTGGAAGTAATTGTATTATTTACTTCCTCTAAATTATATGCTGCTGTATATTTTAATATCCTTATATAATACTCTTCCAAATAGTTCTATTATATTTATTTATATGTTATAATAATATATCATTTCATTTACTTACCATACATTTTACCCTCATCGGATAGAATGATTTTTCGTCGACCACATGGCGGATATATGGAGAGTGCCTCTTGAAAACTCTGTTCGATGTCCGGACTCCAAACACCTTCAGCATCGGCAGAGGAGAGATCCTTTTCGTCCTGCGACAGGCATGAGAAAAAGTAGAAAAAATGATTAATTAATAAGTGAAAACAAGCATATATATAATATTATGAAATCATACACCTACATATGTCTACATATAGTGCCATTTAACATTTCTTTTTTAGTTTTCTTTCAGCGCTGAAGCATAAAAAGTGTCACAAAGGCGCATTTAATGTGTGGGAAAGTGCACTTTACACATTAAGCAGGACTCTTTTTGCTACATAATCGTTATTGACATTAATGAAGGGGCAAGTGTGTACAATTGTATGCATGCATATGAGAGCGCATATGAAGCAAGGACTGGGGATGTGTTATATAAACCAGCTGGTGTTGATACTTTTCGACAGTTACTCGTACTTATGTATAAATGTGAATGTGTTTGTAAGTATTATATTAAAATGGTTGCTGATTGATGCAAAGTGCAAGTCATTCTACTTGCTGCTCTCACACGCTCTCTTCATGTATCAGTTGCTGTACAGTGTACGCGAGTGTTGCAAATTGTTGACATACATTTTAATAATGAGACCGGGGATTTGGAAGTAAAGTAAATATTGTTCGAAAAGAATTTTTGTCGAATATAAGATTTCCTTGGAATACAAAAAAAAATAGTTTTTTGTTAAAAATATTTTATTTGAAATTGATTTCATTGCTTTTAATATATTAATATCGACAAGTATGGAATAATTGACTACTACCTTTCTTAAGGTTTGAGATTTGAGAAACATATAGTCCAACCACCAGTCAAAGAATGCTACCTATGGGTTCTGACATTAGTATTTTGATCTTTTTTGTGTTTATGTTCGAAATTTATAAATATAATACAGTTGATCTTCAATAACTCGAAGTTCTCCATAAATCGAACTCTTGAATAGGCAATAGAAGTAAAATTCTATACAAATTGCCCCCCATAACTCGAAGTCTTTCTAAATAGATTTTTTTATGGATTATGGTGAATCGAGCTAGAAAAGTTCTACTGTAATATATGCATTAATTAAAAAAAAAAATTTCCTAAAGAGATTTTTTTATACTAAAGAGGCGTCTTCAATCTTCTTTTTTAATGTCTTATGCTAAATTGTACAAATAACCTTGACAAAAATTAATACTTGAAGATATTATAGTTATTTTCGATATAGAGACTGTAAGTCGGTATAAAATAGGCCATAATGTATAATAGACGCAGCAAAAATTGAAAGCACTGCTAGTGTTTATCCAAGGGATCTTAAGGGAGAATTAACATTCTAAAGCCTTCAACCTCTGCCCAGAGTGTTCTTAGCTCAATATAATCCAATTATAATTCGATTGTTTCCACCAAGTACGATAAGAGTAAAAACCATTTTTTTAATACACCTATTACGAGCTTAAATATTGATAACAATGCATTTTCAAACAAAAAAAAAAAACACAAAATCAAATGGTTTTTGAATAATTATTATTCTAATTTACTTTTTTCGCATTTTGGTTTCTAATAGTATTTTTATTTCGGTTTTTATTTATTTATTTTTCATTTTTTTATATTATTTTTTAGTTTGATTTTTACTTTATTTTTTTTTATTTCAATGAATTTTTTAAATCCACTTTTCATCACACTCAACCCACTGTACCTCGTCACATTACCACGGCAACGCTTCGCGCTGATATTAATGATGCCAGTCGGCGATATATTGAAGTGCAGCATCGTCGTACGTTCGTTCTCGCTCGTAGCAGTAATGTGAATTTCATTGTAACGTATACAACAACAACGCAAACAGCAACAGTGTGGCACTCAAGCGTGTAAATTCAAGTGGCTTTAATTGTCAATGAGTTTTAATGAGCAATTTGAGTAGCTGCTCAAAGCAGAGCACACACACAAAAATACATCCTCCATGCAGACAAGCGCAAATTTACACCTACGCTGGGGTCCAATTATACATACATACATCTCTCATTTGTATAACCATTTGTGTTTTATGAGTGAAGACCAGTGGCAACGCCAGTCGCCAGCGACCGCCTGAAAGAGATGCCAATCTAACGGTCTGACATTGACGACATGCGGCAACTGTTGCTATTGAAGTTGCTGTGGCGATTGCTGAGGCTGTTGTTAGTCGAGGAGTGCTAGTCATACATAGGTCATATGCGGGTTGCGGGTGGCGAGCAGCTGAGGAGGGCGTGCACCATGGTGTTACGGTTATGACAGCGACTGCGGTAATATAATACAATATTGTCATATGCAAACCACTGTTGTTGTTGTTTTTGATTTTGTTGTTGTTGATTTTTTTGTTGTTATTATTGCTGTTGTTGCAGTTGGCATTGTTGCTTGTGCTGCTGTTGCTGTTGGCAGCGCCCGTGTCAAATTGCATTGATGAAGTTAATAATATTTGAAGGAGTCTGGCGACACATGCAGAAACGCACACACACACATACAAACTCTCAAACTCATATACACTCATACATATGTATATGTCGACCCTTCCAACAACACCAAAGCGTCATTAGAATCACAACACACACCCACTCACATGCAGGCAAACATGAGTTATTGCGCAATATTATTTACATAAGCATACATTTCGGCGCATATGCGTGTGGGTGAGTGTGTTGGTGCTTCTATTTGTTATCCGAAATTGACTGCAAACATATTTGTGGTCAAATGAAATTTCAGGCATATTTGAAAATTAACTCGTATTGTATTTAATTTGTATTTTATTTTCTGGTTTTTTATTACACGGTATTTATTACTTTACCACCACTACACACACACAGACACATACACCGGGGCACACAAATGCCAGCCAGCAATGCGTTTATTGTTACATTAACGTTTTCGCGCTTATTTAGTTACATTTTTCATTTGATTTTACATTTCATTTGCATGGCTTTTCTGCTTGTGGTTGTGCTTGTTGTTGTTGCTGGTATTTTATTGTTTTTGCGTGCAATTTTGCGTTTGCGGTTGCGCGCCTAAACAACCAAAATGTAGTTCAATTGCAATTGAGTTAAGTGCCATTTTAGTTAGTTTTGCCGAGGTATCTGTGTGTGTATGTATGTATGTATGTAATTGTGTGTTAGTTTATTTGACAGCATGAATTTGGATTAAATTATCAAATTTCGTTTTGGTTTGTTGTCATGGTGGGGCAAAGTAATATGGGAACTTCAATGGAAAATGGACTCTCTTTTCACCGACTATGGAGAGGAGTAGTGAAGATGAGTATTGTCAGTTTTCTTATCAAAAATCCCATTATTATTGTTTTTTTTTTGTTAAAATTAATTATTTTCACTGAATTTGAATCAATATTACTCTGTCTGAAATGAAGTATTGGGATATGTTAGATAATTGGTTTGTCAACTTTAGTCAGTCCCTCATAAAGGAAAGAACGGTTTTCTATCTATCTAGTCAGTTATATATTTTCTTTGGAAGATGCTGTCAAATTCGTTTTTGGAGATGAGAGATAAAATGGAAATAGAGAGTGAACACCGAAGATCATTAAACCACAGAGAGTGAGAGAAAGAGAGAGAGAGAGAGATAGATATATAGAGAGAGAGGGAAAGATAGAGAGAAAGAGAGACGGAGAGGGAAACAGAAAGAGACAGAGAGAGAGAGAGAGATGGAGGGGAAAGGGAGAGGGGAAGAGATAGCTACATGCTGAGGTCCTTAAATTGTACTTCACCTTCTCCAAACAGATAATGACGAGTCTAATTCGTTCTCTAAGAGTCGGTCTATGTTATCAGAACACATTAAATTTATATACGAACAAAACTGTCGTTTCAGCAGAGTTCTTTAAAAATCTAATTGGACAATATTATTTGCTGTTACCGTAACGACACTTGAAATTTTGAGACATTGAGCTCTTTAAATCAATCTCAACTTTATTTTAGCTAAAGAATCAATTATTCTGGAAATTATGTATCCAATGAAGAATTCTGCTGCATCTTCTCATAATTTAGAAGAAAATTTTGCTGTATTTTGAAGAATTCTGCTGGCTCTTCTCATAATTTAGAAACAATTTTGCTCATTCTACTTTTGTTATTAGTAATATTCATAATTTTGAGAAGCTTCTTCTATTTACTGACCTCACATCATGAAGTGAATCTGAAACCACAAATCTTTTATTTTAACAGAAATGATGTCCTATTGGTTAACTAGACTGTATGGTTCAAAATGGACTGACAATACGACAGAACAGCCGAAGTGAGCTCAAAGAGGATTTAAACGTTTCTTTTGGTCATTTTGAGATTAGTAACGATTCAGTCAGATAAATAGTGGAATATATATTTAGAATAACAATTATTTAGAATGTAGAGAGCTTCGACCAGCATCTGAAGTTTTTGTTTCCTGCTAACTTTTTTAATTGAGTAGTCTTATAGATACCATAAATTAATATGGCCGAGTTGGCAATATATTTTGAGACTTATATTACGTATTAATCATTCAAAGCTTATTAAAATATATTTTAGAAATATAATTGTCAGTAAATATATAACTTACGTCGCTCATATCGCCGACATCCAAATTTTTACTATCCACCATACTGCCATTTGTGTCTGCCGGCCCTAGCGCACCCGGCGGGCCGGCACCCATCGGTGGCCACGGCGACGTAATGGTGCCGGGACCGACTATACCGTCTGTAAAAAAAGGAAAAAAATTATGAAATTAGTTGAAAAATTAAATTAAGTATTATACTATAGTGAGAATAAATAAAATCTGTGGCTTTGAAAAATATTTTTTTTTAAATAGAATTTGATAGATTTTTTTTTTGAAAATATTTGACAAAGGTATATTCTAAAATCGTCCCGATGACTTTGGTTGCAGATCTTCTTCAGTAAAGCCACTTTAAGCCAAAAACAAATTTTCCATCAAAATCCTTTTAAAATATACATTCAACAATTTTGTCTACTACTTTCATTTTTTCAAAACACAGTGTTGTATTTCATGTTAACAATGACATTTTCATTGGCAGCTGCTACTATTTCACAAGTTAATATGAAAAATGTTGCTCCAGTGTGTGTGTGACAATCTCGTTAACTCACAGCTAATCTACGACTGCAGTGCAGTGTTGCATTTTTTGCCGCGTCTCCGTTGAATAATGTTTTTTCTGCAAGCCTACAGCGCAGAAAACTTAAAAAATATGGGCGAAAAAAAGAAAAATAAAGAGACTACAGAGCCACTGACAGCTCCAATAGTAGGCGTAGAATACAATTTCGCAACACTCAGCTGCTTGGCAATAAAAAAGACGCCAGCTTGAAAAAGTGACTTAATAGAAATGTATGCACGTCAGTCAGTCAGACAGTCAAAAAAGTGGAGTTTGGTCGGAGAGTGGACAAAAAAATGGGAACTCCACGTTGAAATGTTGAAAAATGTGCACAATTTCGCATGCAGTTTATTGCCTTTTGTGATTTTGACATTTTCTGCATGTTTCCAGTGGGCGGATGCGCTGCGAGTGACCAACATATGAGCGCACCAACACACCGACATACACTTACAGAGACATAGAGATCATTTGAAAACGTGATTTAGCAGCGTGCATGGACTCACGCCTAACACTGTCTATGCAGCGCAGTCTGTGAGCCACTCTATCCGCCCGTCCGTCTGTCTGTCAGTCAGGCAATTTGTGTCTCGTTCCAACTCGCTGCTGGAAATGGAGTCTGCCTGCAAAGCGGGCAACCGAAAAAAGGCGATGTTGCGACAGTGTTGCATTAGCGTTTGCACGCCTCCAACGCCATCGCTCTGGCCGTCGTCGCCATCGTCATCGTTGGTAATTGATGTGTGACATTGCAGTAGCCACAAAAATTTGCCAACTGTCTGCTGTCTGCTGATGACTGCCAAATGTCCAGTTGTCTATTGTCTGCGTCCCTCCGTTCGTTCGTCCAGCCGTCGCGGCTATTAGCAATTTTTTTTGTGTCGGTGTGTGTGTATGGCGTCACTCAACAGAGTTGATTTATTTGTCAATGTGCGTGATGGGACATTTTTTTGTACTACAACAAAAGCAAAGTAGTTCCTCGTTTTTGCGGGCGGCTGATGTATTAGTGTTGTTGTAAAAACTATATTAGTGCTTATGGCGTCAAATCTAATTATTCAGCGGAGGAGAGGATTTTTTTAAGATCTTTGATAATTTCAGAAACCATTAAAAAAAAAATGTTTGTCATAAAAACTTTTAATATGGGTTTCAAAAGATATAAATACAACGAGAAAACCCTAAAAAAAATTATTTAAGAAAAAAATATCTTCAGAATAATTTTTAGTATATTTGATTAGATTAAAAAATATTTCGAACTGTTTTTTTTTTACTTCTTAGTTAAAAGCAATTTTTACAACCATTATATGCCGTGGAGCTCGTATAATTCTTAATTCATGTTTTTAAAATTTTTTTAGTTGACTAGAGAGTCATTTTGAAAGAAAAATTTGTGAATAATGCAAGATGACATGACAAAAGAAAATATTTTAAATCTTAACTTAAGGCTCAAAGCTGTGTTCAAAAATAAAAAAAAGTAATTCTTTAATGTTTGGGACCATTATGTGTGCTTCAGTACCGATTTTTTTATTAAGAATCTTTGCTTTTGGAATAGCCAGAATATTTTTTAGAATTGCTAGGAATAGCAAATTGGTATCAGAGTACTGGGATTCGAAAACTGCATTACATGTCTGAGAAATAATAGAACATTTTCAAATATCTTTACTAAAATATGTTTCAGAATAATTCTTCATTTAATTTTTAGTTAAAATAGTTTTCATTACCATGATACTAAAAAATTTTTACTTTCTTATTTCTGTTCTCACTACTTTTATTATTACAGTTATTTCAACATTTGTAGCAAAAACTTCGCCTTCGCCTTCAAATGCATATTTGAAATTCAACATTTCTTCAGTTCTTTGACACAAGCAACAAAAACGCATGAAATATTCCAAAATATGAAAGAGTGGAATTTATTTATTTTATATATTCTCACTTAAAATTAAACTAATGGCCAAAAAGGGTTGAGTAAATTCAAAGCAACAACTGAGCCAGGTGCTTGTCAAAACTCACGCACACAACACACAACACACAAACACCCAAACAGAGATATTTGAAAATTTTCCTTGTGGATAACAAAGGTTGAAAAATGAAAATCTTTGCACCCCTAAGCATTTTTATGTAAATCTACCATGTCTGTGTGTGTGTACTACATTCTTGCTTTCCAAAAGGGAAGTAAAGAGTTTTGCAGCAAGCGAGTTGAAAAGTTTCATCAAAAGCAGTCGGGATAAAGGCAAAATATTACAAGAAATTTGCCGTGCGAATATCAAAGCAAAAGAAAAAGCGTTAGCTAACGGCATTTTTGAGTTGTAGAGAAATATGAAAGCATTCTTTTTATTTTCTGCTTAAAATTAAAAGCCAAATAATTGTTGTAGTGAAGAATTTTTTGAGAAAGGTAAGCGAAGGGGTGCCAAAGGTTACTGGGAATTTTATAAAATAAATATTTAAATGAATTTTTAAATATTTGAATTGTAATTTTCTCATAATTTAAGGGAGAGTATTGAAAGAATAGCCGATACAGAAAAAAAGTGTAACTATAAAGACATAGATTTAATTTATGATTTTTTTTTTTAATTTTCAAGATTTAGTAGGTTTGAATTGATGTTCAGGAAGAAAATCAAAATCGTTTCAATTAAGACAATGCAATATTATGAAGCATAAAAAGTTATACAAAAACAAGTAAGGAAGGGCTAAGTTCGGGTGTAACCGATCTCGCAATTTATTGATGTAATTTTATAAAGATAACACAATTCGACCCATGTATTCGGCATAAAGTTCAATAGAATAACGAAAATCATCATAAATAGTATATGGGGACTGAGGTAATTCCTAAACCGATTTCATCACCAGGATACAATGTATCGAAGACTATACGCTCACTTAATTTAATATTACTTATAATTAGGTATATAGGATCTGGGGGAAGTTATGACCCGATTTTTACCATTTCAGGTACAGAGAGAAACTGTTATAAGAAAAAAATTCAGAGGGAATGAATTACATTAAAATATCTGAGGGATTTACCTAAGTATATTTTCGGGGAAAAATTACCTTTAGGCACTGAGTTCTTCATATTCGATATCAGGGGCCTTGAAAAGTCATGGCTCGATTTTGACAATTTTTTCACAAGTGATGCAACAGATCATATACAGTGTTTGCGTAATGTTTTATTTCGCTATCTTCATTGGTTCCTAATTTATATATTATAAAGTGAAGGAATAAGATGAAATTCAAAAATGAGTTATATGGGAAGTTGTCGTGGTTGAGAACCAATTTCGTCCATTTTTCACACGTGGGTGTCAAGAAAATATTATATACAGAATTTCATTGAAATCTGTCTAGTAGTTCCTGAGATGTGGTTTTTGACCCATAAGTGGGCGACGCCACGCCCATTTTCCATTTTGTAAAAAAATCTATTATACTCTGTGCAACAGGTTGCGAGAGTATAAAAATTGGTCTCAAATGAGTTTAGACCTTCCTTATTATTAGTTATTGTTGACTATTATTCTCAAAGCAATCAATTCGCTAATACCAAGCCCGAGCCACTCACATTTTAAAAGTTAGAAAAGGAGTACAAAACACCGCATTTCACTTAAAGCAATCAAATAGCAAGCGATTCTCAGAAGTGACGTCTCCGAGGTGTTCAATGCGTTTAAGGCGCGATAAAACTGTCGTGTTGATTAAATTTTATTTCAAGTGAATTATTTATAAGCGCGCTGTTGCCACCACTGTCAGTTGCTAATATTCGCAAGGCTTTTTGGTGTTGTTGTAATGGAATTTATGCACTTGTAAGCAAGAAGCCGTGCCTCCAGTGCAACTGACAGCTGAGAGCAGCACCCAAGAAAAGAGAAATAAGGCGCAAGCAGTGTGGAGCAAAGGGCGCGAGGAATCTGGGCACACATGCATACATATATATTTACATGTATGTATGTGTTAGAAACTGTAAGTATGTCTGTGTGTGCTTCAAATACTTTCCAACTGATTTATGTTTTTGTGTTACATTTGAAAATTATTGCAATTTTTCGAGCTTATCTTCAACAACAATGATAACAAAAATTACAACAACAAAAAAAAAGTAACAAAAAAATCAGCTTGCAACTAAATTAAATGCCACACTCTTTCATTGGTTGTTGTTGTTGTATTTTCATAACATTTGAAATATAATCGCATAGCTACAACAACCAATGCTGTGTGTCCAAGCGCCACACGCTTAGCAAAATAATAATTTATTCATTACCTTAGTGCTAAAAACAAGAAAAGACAAAACTGCCAGTCTTTCCCTCTCTCTTAGCGCGTGTGTTTGTTTGTGCGCAAGAAAAGTCAGTTAGCTAAGCGCTGTAGACACACTGGGCATTCACATTCGCTGCCACTGCAACAACACGCTGTGAGGACGCGCCGGTCACGCTGCAAGCATGCCCATGCATCATTGTCACACATAACGTTATTTATGTAGATGAGCGACACAAACACACACGCACACGCATACACAGGCAGAGAGACAGACACACACTTGTTTTGGATGCGTGTGTGTGTGTGTGTGTGTGTGTGTGTGAATGAATGTCCTGCACTTTGACTGCCGCCACTTTAGTTTATTATGTGCGGAAATTTCGGTATTTGCACGTACATGCAAGCGGACTGCTGCTGAGTTGACACACACACCAACACAGGTAATTCATACAAGTATGTATGTATGTAGGTCTGCTTGTAGTGTTCAAATGCATGCGAATTAACTGAAAACGTGTGTGAAATATAAAAAATGCGAAGTCAAAGCGAGTGTGTTTGGTAGAGTGCACTTGTACGCGCTGGCACTAAGTGCAGTGCTGGCCATTTCTACCATTTCTAGCTGTAAATAATACGTGCATAAATACTCCTTACCTCACTTTGCATGCATTTCATTTTGACTACAAATATATTTTACATAGAAGGTAATTTATGTGTGCGCGAGAGTGAATGAAAATAAAATGAATTGGCTTAAAGTATTGTAGAAGTCAGCTAACCTTTTAGCTGAGTGAGAAGGTATAAAATATTTTTCTTGTTAAAGAATGTACTCATAGGAAAGTAAGAGAATTGAAGTTGGAATTTAAAAATATACATATTTATTTTTTAAACACTCCGGGTGCCACTTCCATACTTAGAAATTGAATTTTCCATACATAGAATTTGATAATAACACCAAATCTACTTTTTTCTGGGTATTGGACAAAACTATTTTTTCCCAGGAGATAAAGTCGGAAGTAAAAAATTGTATTCTGCGATTTTCGATGTTAGCCTCCAATATCGAAATATTTGAATTCGAAGTTCGAAAAAATGGACTATTTTATATAGACTTATAAAATAGTATAAATGCCAGGATAGAACAGGATACATTTAATAACAATATTTAAGAAAAAAATTTCGTGGAAAAAATACATACATTTCATTTGTTCAACAATAAGAAAATTTTCATTTTCGTATTTTCAGCATAATTTTAAATCGTTCTTTACTTTAGAAATCCCTCCTCTCTCTTTATTCCTCGAATTTTATTAGTATTGCGCCTAAAAGTAGGCAATTATATATAAATTCTAGCAACTTTTGCTCATATACCGTTAATTGACTAAAAGAAAACTGCATGAAAGCGGTAATACGAGAGTTCAACAAGCCGAGAGCGTCACTATTTTCCGTTAATTTTTATTATTAGCAAAAAATTATCGGGGAATTTTCCTTAGCAGCTTTTTCCGATAATTTGTTTTTCTCTCATTTGCACACCCTCTGTTTTTTACGCTCTTCGTGAAAGTGCTAATTGGAACAGTAGTTTACTGTTGCCAGTCTTATTAATTTTGCGATTTTTTGCGAAAAAATGTGTACAATAAATTTTTAATTTGCATGTAATGACATGAATAAATCCTTAAAAGTATATCGGGTCCACAATTTTTTAAGTTCTTAGATCTATAGGATATAGAATATATGTTTATATTCAATCAATGCAAGCGATCGAGTAATTCACGAAGGAGTTACCACAATATTGAGCCCTACTAGAATAAATAAATACTAGAATAAAGCGGTTTCTAATCTTTGAAAACGTCATTAGACATGTTGGTCTCTTAAGGTATTATGAGTTTAAAGAACAGAGATTTGATCTGATCCAATACAGTCCTAATTCACTTTACCATAGTCCAAAATAAGAATCAATGTTTCGCTTTGATATGGATTTACTCCTTTAGCTGATCCTACTATGGATATATTCTTTGTGTGTTATGATTTGTGATGTGAAAAACGGAGATTTAAAATAACAGCTTCTACCAACAAAAAATATCCTTTGGCGTCCCTCAGAAGAACATTTCAATTACAATGGGTACTTGATGATCCTTAGAACCTGGTTTTCTTCCAAATATTATTCTTGAAAGATTGTTTCCGAGATGAATATGAGAACTCAATGAAAAGAATTACCTATATGTATACATAATTAGAAATTTTTTCATAGTTTTGAAATAAGTCGATTAGAGATCGATGTTGAAATGGTGCACCAAAATCAAGAACAAGGTAAAGAGAGCTCTCCCATAAGAGTTCGAAATGAGGTTATAATAGAATTGAACATTTACATATAACTTTTTTTTTAAGCAGTTTTTTATTCAGATTTTAGTTTTCTAAAATTCGTGGGTTCGTTAATAAAAATTGACTATTACATACATAAATAAGTATGTGTATCCACGTATGCATATTCTTCATATTCACCTTAAAATATATGTAAGTACATTCACTAAGAAAAATAGAAACCTCCATTCATTCATTCACAAAGTACGTGTAAAAGAACACCACGAATGGCGGCGTGTGCGTGTGTAGATGAGTGCTCGCGCGCTCAAATAAAATCAATTGCCAGTCGTCGTCGTCGTGCTCAAATGTCCTTCCAAGAATTGCCGATAAGAATCTAAACGGTTTTCCCATAAATTTTTTTTTCACTTAACTTCTAGCTTCGTTCATACATTTAGGTGTTCGCCCAGCGGCAAAGTGTTTGAAGTGACATTGGCAGGTATTTACGGTAATGACCCAAATCAAAGTGAGGGAGGAAAGAATTACGAAAAAAATTAAATTTTTAAGAAAAAAAAATGTCTAAAAAATGGCTGTTATGTAGGTAAGCAAAGTAGCGAAATAGAACAGATAATTTACAAGGATAAAGATGGCAATGGAGATAGTAGTCGGCTTAGCGTATGAATCAAATAGTGGTGCCTTAGTGGCATCGCTAATAGTGTCGCCGCCTTTGAGGTAAGATTTAATGAAATATTGCATGGATTTTTGAGAGCCTCATTTGCAGTGAGTCAACATACAAAGGTTATGTTGTGGGTTTTTATTGTGGAGAAAGAGATTCGCGGCTTCTAATTTGCTTGAGTTTACTCATGCAGGAAGTTAAAAAATTATTAATGACTAAGCTGTCGAAAAAAACGTGTGGTTGAAGAAATTGCTAAAAATATTGTTTTTTTTTGTTGATTTAAAAGGGGCGTAAGTGTAAACTGCGGTTTAAAAAAAATGAAAAATATAATTGAAATAAAAAAAAAATAAGAAATAAAATTATTTTTGGGAAAATATTACGTAAACAAATTTTAGAAAAAAATTTTAAAATTATTTTTATTAAAATTTTACGTACAAAATTTTTGCAAAACAAATAGTAAAAAAATTTAAATTTTTTTTTAAATAAATTCGAGTTTTCTAATCTAAATTTAATACCAAAAAATGTATGGCGCATTATTTTTAATTAATGGGCGTAAGTGTAAAATGCGGGTTAAAAAATAAAAAATAAAATGAAAAAAAAAATAAAACATTAAATTAAAAAGTTATTTTTATGAAAATATTACGTAAAAAATTTTTGAAAAAAAAATTAAAAACTATTTTTGTTAAAATATTACATAAAAAATTTATGCAAAAAAATTGTTAAAAAATTTAAAAATTTTTTTAAATAAATTCGAGTTTTTTGAACTAAATTTAATATCAAAAAATTTATGCCGCATTTATGGCGCATTATTTTTAATTAATTTATATATTTATTTTTTTTTTCCAGCCAGTCACTCAGAGTACACGCCTGTTTTTCGCTGCTTCTTGTTTTCATTAACAAAAAAAAAAATAAAAAATAAAAAAAATTGTGCGTAAATAATTTGTGAGGCATTAACCCGTAAGTGAAAAACGTGTTTGGCATTTCTAATGAAAAGGGCGCAAGTAAACAATAAGAACAACAACAACAACAAACAAACCAATATTTGCTCAGAAGAATGTGGAGAATAGACAAAGGAGTGAAGTCACTGCGATAAGCTGACCAGCAGCGCACATATTTTTACAAACAAACTTACATACTTACATATTTATAAATATACATACACACACACAAATATAAACATTTTTTTTTTACTTTTATAAGCCAAAAGTTATTGCAACCCAAATTGCTTAGCTTGTAGCTTTTAATAAATTTAGTTGTTGTTGTTATTGTTATTATCGGCAAGCGCATTAACAACAAATTAAATTACAAGTGTTTTCTTTCTTTTCACTCTATCTACATAACAATAAGTTGAGTTAAATGTGGAAAATACAAACACGTCACTTCGCTTTGAACGGCACAATCGCTCAAGCCGCCGCTTATTTTGGCTTATCACAACAACAACAAAAAAGCGCTATACAGCTGTTTTGCATAAGCAATTAATTAATTGAGCGCGGCGGTACAAGAAAATGGAGAAAATGCCAGAAATGAAAATAATATTGAGAGTGAGTAGAGTGACCATCAAATGGAGTAATGGATTATAAATTTTTATTTATCAAAAATGCATTTTACATAAATTATTTTCGTTTATCGCTGGGGTAAAATCAAAAGTTTTTCGGGGAATTCAATGAATTTTGTTTTTTGTTGCTTTGGTGAATCAACGGCGTTTAAAAAAAATCAAAAATTTGGTTGAAAATGAGTTGTCACACACTTTCATACAAAAATACTTCATACATACTTACAAATATTCAGAAAAACATTAATTCATACTCATATATATTCATAAACATATTCATCGATATGAATCTGTAGCGCACCTGCTGCTTAGCATAAATTCGTAAATATACATAAATACACTTAAACATACATACAGACACAAACTTTAAACTCATAAAAGCTCATTAACATATTCATTTGAGAACCTCTTTTTCTATTTCTACAAGCTGCTCATTTAACCATAACTACGCTGCAAGCGAAAAACAAGCTGCTCTTCATTACCATTCACACGATCAACTCAACTCGTCTGCCGATTGCCGCTTGAATTAGCTGTGCGCCAGTTAGCTCTAGTAAAATCTGATTTACGAATTTGTGTTAAGTTTCAAATAAATTATGCTAATTTAATGACGATTTGTTAATGTTGCACAGAAAACATAACAAAAAAAGCACAAAAACAACAAAAAACAATTGGATCACAATAATCATGTTAAGGTTTAATTTGTATCAAATTTAATTTTAATTTTTTCCTACTTTATTTTGATGAGTTAAATAGAGTTAAAATTTGACTAAAGATTTCGACAGCTGATTTTTCTAATATTTTTAGTAAGAGTCATATATAAATTTTCTTTATACTAACAGCATATTCGATTGAGTATAAGAGAATCCTATAATCCGACAATCGTAACTTAGGGAAAGTTAATGCTCTTTTCACTTGCCCAATATAATCTCCAGCTTAATATTAGGTCTCTACAAATATTTTGTTGGATTAATGTTGATACAAATGTCCAAGATCGATATAAAACGATTTAATCGACCAGTGCTTGACCCCAGAGACATCTATCGGAAAACGGCGGAAGCAAAGTTGTATACCTAATATATATATATATCTTCAAAATATTGTTTTAATATAGATTAGTTTTGATTATTCTCTCGAAAGAGAAAATTATCAATCGTCATTATGTTTAGAAAAGTCAACACAGATATGATAGATTAGATAGTTATTAATCCGATTTTTAGAATTACTGGATTAGTAGATTTGGACTTCACTTAGTCTATCTGCAAAAGCTGCCTGGAAGAGGATGAAGGATGACGGAATATTGAATGCCCCGAGGATGTTGAATTTTATTTTATTAATTGTCTAAGTGTGTATCCTTTTTCAGGGATCAGCCTTCGTACCTAACCTAACCTAACATAGTACTATCTCTTAGGTAACAAAGTCAAAACCTCCTTTATTAAGGAGTAATGATTGGATCGTTGTTTTGTCATAAATTATCCATTGATATTGTTTCAGAAGTATTTTGAGTAGTATACTTATTAGGAACTGAAGTACTTGAGAGACATGAAGTATTCAGTGAGCATCGTGAGAACGTTAGAAACTTGTATCTGTCGAGAAACTTGTAGTCGATTGATATATATTAGCTGTCATCGATTGGCTAACTGCTATAGACAAGCCAATCGAACAAACTTTCCAAATTTGAATACAAACTGGCAGCACTGAAATCGAATTGTAGGTTCTTGGTCGCACTGAACTCTTCAACCACCGTCTATGTCTAACGTTTTCTGCAACAAATTTACTTTTTATTCAAGTTTTTTATTCAATAAATTCAATACAAAAATACTAACGATTTATCTTCGCCTGCCCTTTTCAATTTCAAATTTGTGGATAACAATTTTTATTATTTTGACAGTAATTTGTTCTTTGAGCCGTTCACAATAGTAAAATGGTTCTAAAATGAGTAAAACAAAACTTGGTAGCACTCAGCAAGCGACTATTGAAATTTTAATGAGGTATTCGCATACTCTCCAGCACGAATTCAACTAGATATCTTTGTTGTTGCTTTCACATGTAAAATTTTTGACAGGCAAGCAGCGTCCAAAGATAGCGAGCAGAGAAGTGACCAATCGATGGCAGCTATTATATATGTAAATTATAACTCTGAACTCACTCTTTTTTAATATACATATAACTCTGAAGATGTAAACAATTTTGATAGCTGAGGCTCTCAGCATATCTTACGAATGTGGAATATTTTATTGTACAATTTCAGAATTGAAGTTATGAAAAGATTCGAAATAAAATATAAAAAAAATAAATATATTTTTAAGTAGGTAAATCCCCCTTCAAAAGGTGCTAAACTACCGTTGGCGTTGCGTAAATACGCCATATCGGCGTTTAGCTCGTAATCTTTTTTGGCAGCTTAAGCAACGCCGAAAGCAAAATATTGAAAGCAATGAACTCTAATTGGAACCAATACAATGGGCATGAGTATGCGGCCAGTACGAAATTTTCAGGTGAGGGAAAATTGTTTCTTTCATAAAATTCAAAATACATATATATGAAGATAGATAAAATAATTTTCAAAATGCTAATTAACTTAAATTTATTAATATAAGAAATAAAAAGTGAAGAAATATAAAGGGTTTTTTACCAAAAATTAAATTTATTGAAATCAGCTGATTTGAAGAATTCACAACAGCTGTTTTTAAAGAACATAGTTTCGCTATTAGACATTATTTTTAATAAATTTTGTTTGGAAGCACTTTCTCAGAACTTAGTCTACATATGAGGTGAATAAATAATGAAACAGGACTCTCTTGACTTGACTTCTATTTCTTTAATATATTTAAATATTCTCACTCTACGCTTTCCTGCTGGGTGCTTCTGAAGGAAGGTGCGCATATTTCTGTGCGGCTGATTGTAAGTAAATAGAAATTTAAATTCATATTTTGCCGCAAGCGAGACACATCATTTGCATACATACATATACATGATTCTTAATGATATACAAGCGAATTTTTGGCATAACTTTTTTTTGCGCACTCACACGAATTCCGCACATACCAAGGGTGGGCATACATATCGACAAAATATTCTTCGTATGTATGTAGGTGCTTGTGTGAATATGAAATGATTTTTATTTTTAGATTGTGCGGAGAGACGAAATAGCTTAAAATGATTATGCATTCTTCTATTTACATATATTACAATAAATCGAAAGCTGATATATCACCTACACACTCCCTATCACAAGCGATGTGTCACTGTTTTGCAGCTATAGAGCATACAAATTATTTGCTAAATGCGTAAAAAATGCACTTGAAAGGCAAATCTCAAGTGGTTTTTCATTTTACGCATTTGTCAAACTTTGCCTATCCCAAGGGGTGACTTGCCGAAGGTTCTAAGTGAGTGTGAGGGCTGATGGTTTGCAGAATGGTTTCACTGGCAGACAAGCAAAAAAAGCAACAATTTGCAATGCCTTATTGTTATTGTTGTTCCACTCTTCATAAAAGGAAAATTCTTTGCAGCCTACCCCCAATGACACGGCCACCACCTTCAACCAAGCCATCATTGACGTCGCCATCGCCGGCTCAATATGCTGCAAAGCAGGCTGACAGCTGCCACTTGCGCGACCAGTTGAGTCTGCCACATTTTGTTGTGTCACTGTTTGTTGTTGTTTATCTGTGTGTGTGCAAGTGCGTGTGTTAGCGAAATAAAATAAAATAAAACAACAACAACAAATCTAAACTTATATAATATGTAAATTTAAATCATTTTGTCAGCAGGCGCTGGCGCTGAGTGTGTCTCTGTATGTGCGAGTGTGCGCGCGCGTGTGTGTGTGCAATTTCAATTTTGAGGCTATTTTTGCGCATGAAAGCATGCTATGAAAAGTCCTTTTGGCATAAACGATTTCTGTTTTTTTTGTCATTTTGTGGGTTAGTAATTGCTCGCTCGATTATATCTTGCAGCGGGAGTGGAACATGTATGAAAATGGGAAAAGTTTACAAGTGGAGATAAGAGACTGGATTTTTTTTTTCAAAAATATTTCGGAAGGGTTTACTAAAGAATAAGTGTAACGGAAAGCAACATTATTAGAAGTAGTGATGCCAGTCAGATTAACGCACAAATATTTAGATAAAATTTGTACTCATCCAAAAGTAACTAGTTGCGGTCTAGTTTCAGAATGATTGGTTATGTTGGATTATTGAGTTGAAAAATTAGTTTTTGAGATTAAATTAAGGGTGATTAGAAAATAAAACACAACAAAAATATTTGGGAGGAATTTGTAGAAGAAAAGACTATTCAAGGTCGCCTTTCATCACTCAATCTCCAGCTAGTTTTGTTTAACACAAAACAAACTTCCAAATTATTGTTTCTCACAGCTAAGACTACTCATTAGATTTAATTTAATATGTATTTAAAAACTGACTCCAAAATAACTAGTTGTGGTCTAGTCATTGAAAAAATATTTTTAAATTATTAAGCGATTTAAATTACTGAAATTTATCGACTAATAAAAAATATTAAAAAAATATATCTTAGAACACATTCCAAGAGAACTAGTTACAGTCTAGTAACGACAGAACTAGTTATAAATTAATTATTTCTGAGCAACTTGTTTTATTTTGAAAAAAAAGTATATAAAAAACTAATAATTAAAAAAACAAAAAAAATAAATTTTAATTAAATTTCCAACTCAACTAACCCCTAAACCAACCTAGCCACCAACTCAACCCAGTAACAAATCGAGCGCCAAACTATTTTTGTTATTCAACAGTCCTTTCAAACGAAAATAAAACCGGTTATTAAATCAAGCATACTATCAACTATTGGTCATCACATTATTAGTTTTGTAATCATAGCGCCCCTTCTTTGCAACTACTGCCTAACAAAGCGCTTTGAAGCAACACTGGGTCACTGCGCCTTCAGTCAAGCGTCAGTCGGCCGCCAGCTGTACCGCCTCCCCTACTCTATATCCTTGTTTACTGCAGAGCTAACCTTCAGCTGCGGTTCATTAAGTGCTTTTTATATTTTACGCATTCAAAGAGGAAAAAAAGTAGAAGAAATATTTAACAAAGCGCAGATAACTCATGAATTTGATGAATGATGCTCACTCGTGCGCATTTCTATTCATTTTGACGTTTTTATTAAATACTCTAAGCTATCTACATGGGTACGGTCAGTCAACGAAATAGTGCGATGAGCACGCATATCTGGAGATGGGGTGGTGGGTGAATGAGTTCGTTGCGTCCTTAGGTGATTGAAAATTTGTGTTTTGTGCCCACTTGTTGTTGCTTTCAGTGATTCACATTTAATGTGCTGCGAATGTCCTGTCATTTAAATAGTAAGCTTTCGGTATGAGGTGGATCTTTTTTCATTTTTGGCGAATAAAAAATTATCAATTCATGGGTTCTATTTTAGAGTGGTTTTGAGTGAATTAACTTTTTTTTAAGTTATCTTGTGTTTACTGTATCTATATAAAAATATCATATTATATATAAATATTTATTATCGATAAATTTCCCGCTTGATTTCGTAAAAGAAACTTTGGTGAACACAACAGCTTAAATGGGAAACTTCAGATTAAGATATATTCATACCTTTTCCATGAAAGACGAGCCCCGACTTATGATTATCAGCAGAATGAATGTCTGAGAGTAATTATTCTTTCAGATTTTAGTAACTCTCCTTAAGTTTTCAGAGTTCCTATGAGTCCCTAAATACCGCCATTACTTATAAAAATCTTTATAAAGAGTTTCATGGAATAAATTGTGGATTTTTTGCAGATATTTTTTTCTCTTGTTCTACAGTCAGTTTAATTTAGATTTCGGAGTTGTATATATATATATATACGTAGATATATTTTTTTTTACTAAAATTAAAAAAAAAAATCATTAATCATAACTTGAACTTTAAATTGAACAACTTTTCTAAGTATAAGTAAGTATTCTATTCAGTATTGTGTTCCATAAATAAAACCATGAATCATTGAAGATTCGAACGCGCCATTGGTAAGCCTCTCATAATAATTTTTATAATTTTTGGAAGTTTGCAAGAACCACATAATTTAAAGTGTTTAGTAATAAATATTACTCATGAACCACCGAAACAGTGACGAAAAGTCCGACTCAGGCTCGAGTCGTTTCTTAGTCATAGTTTTTAAATGCAACATAAATTCCATATAATATTTGTTGTAAGTACTTCACAATTATTATATTGAAATTAAGCATTTTCATAAAATGGTGCTCAGCCGTGTTTCCAAGAATCTTAGCTAGATATATCTAGGTTTCAGAAACATTATTCTAAATGAGGTACTGAGCCAACGCTCCAAAACTTTGTTGAAGTAAAGTGCTTAAAAACAAAGTATATTATTGGATTGTACCTTTTTAGGTGAAGGTGTTGCCACCTGTTTGAAATTTTTTTAAACCCAAAATAAATGATAATGAAAAAACTATTACAAATTGCCGATGTTGCTTATGAAGCTTACAGTTAAAAAAAAAACATTTTTGAGTAGAGTTGCCTCCTCTATGTAATGTTTAATTTAAGGCAGTAGTCTGCTTTAGAAGCCGAAAAAAGCGTATTTTTATCCATTTTTTTTTAAGGGAAGGAAATGATTGCGGTAAACGGAATTTTAAGACGATAGTGTACTTTATTTAAGGCTTAAAAAACAATATTTATTATTCAAAAATATTGAAATTTTTTCAAAGTTGTAAGTATTTTTCTGGAGCGCCTGGAGTCTGCACTTGTAAATCGGTGCCGGTGATGGAGGTCGTGCGATGCGACTGAAATAGTGGAACCAAATTTTTTTTTAATTTTTATAAGTTTCTTTTCTTTATGAACTAAAAAAAATACCGAAGAAGTTATAAAATTCCAAATTTTATCGAAGTTTGAAAAAAAATTTACTTTTTTAAGAAAAAAATTGACTTTAAGTTGCAAAACAAATAGTTTAAATAATACATTTGTCCAACTTTTTTAGAAGATAATTTAATACTTAAGCTAGATCACTTTGGTTTTTTTTTTCAATCGGACATATATTATTTTTGCTATTGCACCGGCACCGTTTTCTAACACTTGTGAAAATGAAAACTCGAGAAAACGGGCTTTAAAGTCTGCCTGAGCATTCGCACCTGCTCGACGCTCGGCCACTAAAACTGCTCTAGCTTCGAAAATATGTCGAATTGGCCTCTGGAATTTTAAAGACATATTCTTGGATAGTTTTGGAAGAGATTTAAAACAAAACAAAAAAATAGATTTTTTAAGCCTGTAAAGCAGACTACTGCCTTAAAAAAGTTTGTTTCATAAGTGTTTTAAAGGGGTTTAAGAACGTTTGAGAGTTTTAAAGAGTTCTAAGAAGGCGTATAATTGAAACTAAAGTTGAGCTTCCCTAACTCGAATCACCACAATCCACAAAAAACTTCGACTTGGGGAGAGAAGGCAATTTGTATGAAATTTTTTTTTTTTTTCTATAGCCAATTCAGAGTTTGAGTTTTGGAAGATCAACTGTAGTTTCTAAGTATAATTGCCATACATTTTGGAATTTTTCGTATTAAATGCAATCAATACAAATAGCTTTAAGAAATGTTTATATGGCTGATAAGTATTAAGAAGTGTTGTCATATGATAAAAAAGATTGAAAAATAGTTCAATATTGTTAACAAATAAAATGTTGTTTCACAAATTAATGATCATTCGTGCATTGAAATATTTTCAATAAGATCAGTAGTTTAGGATTTGTAGTTCAGTATCATTATCACAGAGGAAGAATAGCATTCATAGTATCTTATAATCGAAACATTGAGAGCTCTTTGTTTTCATTGCGCTTTGGTAATACTTCTGCTTCTTCTTATTTTTATACACCCAACACTTTCAAGTACACTCACCGGATAAGGCCCTAAATTCCTCCAGGTAATCCATATTTTTTGATAACGGCGCCACTTTGGTGCCGTGTTCTTCAGGTTTCGAATAAATTTTGAAATTTCACCAAAAAACTAAATAAAACAATTCTCAAGAGAAGCACTTTAAATAATTTTATTTATTTTTTTATTGATTTACTGATCTTTCAGCGCGTTTTTTAGCACAAATGCTGCATATATATATATATATATTCTTTAGAACCTTTGGTATATGTTTATATAGATTATTTATATGAAGTTGTTGCAATGCACTGCCAAATATTTATTTTATTACGTTTTAGCACACTTCACATTCAATGAGCGCTATAGTGGGAGCACATACAATTTGGTCAGAAACTAGCAAATTTTTCACGATAAACACAAAAATTATTGCAAAGCAAATAACACGCACAACAACAATTGCAAATACAACAAGCACGTACAAATGTATTGTACAAACGCTGAAAATACGCCTGTGTGTGGACAATGCGACACGAACACCACCGCCACGCACGAATATGTACACGAAACTGGCGTGTAGAAGGCAAGGCATTTAGTGCGTTGTTCATTCAAAACAAAAACAGACGAGAAAATAATCAAAATGTCAACAACAACAACAACAACAAGAGTAGTAATAAGTAAAGAGAGAAAAAAGTGAATGAGAGCAGCGAATATCTGTATGTGTATGTGTGTGAATGAGAGTGTGTTTGTGTGTTTTGTTTAAGTGTAATGAAGGCAAAAGGCAATGAATGCCACGGCAACGCAGGATAACTCATTGTTGTGGCGCTAGACACACATAGATATATTAATATATATACAGACTTACTCATAAGCAAGTAAGGCTCGCATTGAGCGCTTTGAGTGAAAGTGAAATTACAAAAAAAAAAAAGTCGAAAATGAGTCCGCTTGTGGTTGTAAGGAAATTGTAGCGAGACAAAAATAATAATCAACAACAACAAAAAAAAAATCTAAATCACTCATCACTCAAATTTGAGTATTTGAGCATTTGAGTGTTTCTAATTGCAATTAGGCAGCTAGAAAGGATATGTGAGTAAGTTTATATATTTATATACATATGTGTATATATGTATATGTGTGCGTGTGTGACATATGCTGTCGAATGAACGCAATGAAAACGTGGTTTGTACGACATTTCCTGCGTTTCACGGTCTCCTAATTTCAATTAATGAGCGTCTTCTACCCTGCGCTACACCTACTCGTATACTCAATATTTGCCGCTTGGCAGCGCGCAGTTAATAATCATAATTCTCATTAATTTTCATGTGGCACTGTAGTGGTTTTAGGCATATTTCTAGGCGAATGTGGCAGGCAAGTATAATTGAATGTGTGTGTATATATGTATATGTATGATTATGAGTGTATATATTTATATAAATGAGTGTGAGTGTGTGTGTATTTCTATGCGCGCTTAGCCATGTCGCGCCCCCTTCGGAATCTCAGGAATCTCGAGAATGTCGACAACAACAACAACTACAAAAAAAATTATAAAAACAACAACAACAACCACAAGCGCTAGCTTGGCTTCAGCAAATGTCGCATTTTATGCGCAAGCATGCTTGTTGTTGTTGTGTTTTATTTTCGTTATTATTGGAAAAAAATAATAATGCCAAGCACACAAAAACCACCCCAAACACCGCGACGACCTTTATTATTTTGTGAAAATGTGCAGCAGCCGGCAGCGCGCTACGTTGGCCCAAATGCATGCTGGCATTGCTTGTTGGTCGTTAGCAGTCAGCCTGTCGTGCCGTGCCATAGGGCAGGGTTGTTCCCCGACAATGTGTGTCCCCCCCCTCTGCCGCCACCACCATCACCAACTCAACGGTGCTCACCTTCGCCTCAACAATTTCTATTTTGGTTTATTAGCGTTCGGCGTGTTTCAGCTGTCCTACGTCGCTCATATGAATTTCACGAAATTCCAATTGCCCCTTTAACTTGCAGACATCGTACACATACACACATACATATGCACGTATGCCTCATTGGCATTCCCGAAAAATTTCAGTATTTCAGCTGCTCATGTGTACTGTTTGTGTTCACTTCGAAACTACTATTTTTACCGCTGATTCCAATTAGAAATTGCAATAAAGTGCGTTCGAAATGCAGGCGTTCAGCGATTACACACATACATAGAAGCATCCATATGTAGATATACCTCTGGTGGTGGTTTATGGTGTTAGCCCTTGGACGCTCACCGCTGATCGTGCTGGTGTTTCACTTGGCTGACTTTATGTTGTGGTGGATTGTTCGTATGGAATTTTTAGGGGTGCAAAGATAGTCCAAAAGGACTAACAACTGCCAGCATACTAATATGTGTGTGTAGCGCAAATGGCATATTTCGCGTTATTTGCGCGTGTATGTATGTATGTGTGTGTATGAACCTCCCTATAATTATGGAATGTTGGTAAGTAAATATTCGGCTAGCGCTACGCAAAATTACAAATCAAATGGAAATGTTAGCATTCTGTGAGCTTCTGACATTCTGAAAGTATGCAAGGCAAGCATATACTCACACATACATACATATATACATGTATATGAGAGTTGAATTGCAGGCAGCGAATGAAACTGGATGAATAATTATTTTTCTATTATTTTGTAAAGTATGATCAAAATTTTTGGTTTGGGATAAAATAAAAAAATAAGTAAATAAATTATTAGAGTAAAAAAAAAATATTCTATTAAACATCTTAAAAACAAAAATATTATATAAGATGTCAAATAAAATATTTAAAATTG
Organism: Zeugodacus cucurbitae; assembly: GCF_028554725.1. Taxonomy (NCBI): domain Eukaryota; kingdom Metazoa; phylum Arthropoda; class Insecta; order Diptera; family Tephritidae; genus Zeugodacus; species Zeugodacus cucurbitae. The sequence goes on from NC_071670.1 coordinate 58,662,161, forward strand.
AGAACAATGTTAAATAACATTAATGAATTAAAATTATTTAATTTTTCAGCCTATTAGACTAATTTTGAGAACTTATTTTTTTAAGTCAGGTGGCAACTCCATATATTTTGTTCTTATTTTTTATAGATGTCTAAAATATAAGCTTATTGTTTAATTTTTTATACAAATTTATTTATTTTTGTAAGTTTAGATTAAGTTCACAGACTTTGAAATTAATCAGAGGTGGCAACCACTTTCAAATAAATTCTAATTATAACCCATACACACAATTTTAATTTATTATGTATTACAAAAAATTTAAAAATTACAGCAAATTTATTAACAATTTCTCAATTTCTCAAAAAAAGGTGGCAACTCTGATTTACATTTTTTTCTAATAATAAACCTTTTGTGAATGACATATTGTGCAGATATAAATTTGTAATGTTTTCTGCATCTTCTTGTTAATTTTAATTTTCTAAAGAAATATGTATGAACACCTGGTAACCCTTTTTTGTAAATTTTTTTAATAAGATCTCTGCGAATTAAAAAAATTCAAACAAATTTATTAACTGTATTAGTGTGTAAAGAATAAAATTTCAAAATTATCCGCATATTGTTCCAAAAAAAAGTGGCAACCCTTGCCTTCCAACTCTGATTAACATATTTTTCTGTTTTCTCTGAATGCTATATGTAGAAATAAAATTGTAATATTAGTTGCAGCTTCTTGTTAATCATAATTTCCTCAAGAAATATTAACAGTTGGCAACACTTTTTTAAAAAATAATTTTCAAGAAATCTTTTGCGGCTTAAAATGTTTCAAATAAATTTATTAGCTGTTCGAGTATATAAAGATTAAAATTGCAAAATTATCCACACATTTCATTTCCCTTGCCTTCGAGGAAATTATTGGTTTTCATTCTCCAAACAATCTTGGTTACAATACACCGCAAAGGTGAATGCACTCTGCAGCGAAATGTGAATTGTGAAAATCGGCAAACGTGGATAGTTGATAATGAGAATAGTGGATAGTTCACACACAACTAGTTTTTGAAGGATCATAGATGATCCGAGTGAAATAACGATATACAATACTTATTGAGTAAGGCAATGAGGGGTGAGTGAGGGAATACGTTTCACCATAAAAATGAACATAACTGCTTACATTTATACAAATGCATATGTTCACAGCAATGACACTCACATTAATGCAGTGCACCGTTACTGATATTTAGACATATGAGTAGAAACATACCACCAAATGCTCGTTTGCTCACTTTAATCGAGACAGCTGCATGTATTGCTGGCATAGAAAATTGTTTAACGCTGGTTTGAATTTTGAAGAATGGTTATATTCTTTGAAATCCCATGACATTGAAATTGGGGAGCAAAAGGTTTAATAAATTGAAAATATTCTGAATTTGTTATAAATACAGTTTTTAATAAAGAAAATATTAAAACTTAAAATTTTACCTAATTTTATGTTGCCTGCATTTAGGCTGAAGACCCTGATTTTAAATAAAAAAGTGAAAATTGCAATTATTTCGATTATTTAAAGCAACTTAAATTTAAAACTAAGAAAAATAGTATTTTTTAGAAATATTATTTTTTGTTGCCTACATTTAGGCTGAGCTACTTTTTCGTTAAATTTAGTCAACAAATATTGGTTTTATTAAACTTTTTGCATGAAATTGATGTTGTCATCTAACAAATTCTTATTTATACATAAATTTTAAAAGTATTTTCCAAGACCAACAGTCAGCTGTATATAATCTCTTTATTAGACTGGAAAACTGATATAAATTTATGGAAACTTTAAAATAACAGTAGATACTATAAATTAATAATACGTTTAATGAGCTCTAAAAACTTAATTATTTAATTTATAAAATGGTTGGACGAGCTTTTGAAAATTCCCGAAACGCATATTTTAACCAGCCTGTAGGCTACCAGATGCGAAGAATAGCTCAAGCAGTTAAATATAATTTTTTAAACGATCATAGGAGTTTAGTAAATCTATTGTACTGGCAAACCCTACAAGTCACTTCTTATTCCCATCCTGATGTGTGGCGCTGAAGCGTGGACGATGACAACATCCGATGAGACGACTCTTGTGGTTTTCGATGAAACGATGAGCTGTACGATTTATACGATGACATTGACATAGTTCAGCGAATAAAAAGACAGCGGGTACGCTCCATCCATGTTGTACGGATGGATGAAAACACTGCGGCTCTGAAAGTGTTCGATGCAGTACCCGCTGGAGAAAGCCGCGGAAGAGGACGACCTCCACTCCGATGGAAAGACCAAGTGGAAAGTGACCTGGCTTCACTTGGTGTTTCCAGTTGGCGCCAAAAAGCAGAAAGGAGGAATGAGTGGCGCGCTCTGGTGGATTCGACTTTAAAGCGGTTCCTACGCCAAATATATATATGTTGCACTGGGAATCTAATACCGAAGAGAAACTGCTGCAATTGTTTGTTGTGTAGATACACATATTTCACATGATTTGTGAGGTTACAATTGAGGTAGGGGACCTTTCTTAACCTCCTCTGAGTATTTTTCATTTATAAGCTTTTTTAAATGAAATTGGTATTGAAACCAGGATGTTAGCCTGGTAGTAGAACGGGCATTCACAGACTTTTTAGGTTGGAGCTTGTTCTTTGTGAAACTGGTTATTCGTAAATTATTCAATATTTTGATTATTAGATTAATTTTAAGCTTTAGCCATCTTTAGAAACATTTTTTGAAAGAAAGCTCGTCTGAATGCAGCCAGAAGAAACCCGTTCAAAGCACTTAAAATATACATACATATGCAATCAAAAGAAAGTCCTCAAAAATTCGCTTGTGTCGCCTAACAGAAATATATTGAATTTTTGAGCATTTGCATGTATGTATTTTTCCCGTTACATACACGGAATTTTGTTTGTAAAAATTATTTTGATAACTCGCACAAGCGCACCAAACACACGCACATACAATACGATAGAAATTCACAGTCATAAAGCATTGCCAAACTACCAGCACGCAGCTGCATACATACAAATACACATAAATATATATGAGAGAGGATGAGGACTTGCATTTGCATTGTGGCATATGTGCAGCGAACGCGAAGCAGTCAAGCCAAGGCACCCCACACTTGGCTGGCAGTCACAGTGCCGACAGCAAGGACGACAAATGATGAATAACAAACAAGCTACATGCAACGCAGCGGCAGCAACAACAACAAATGCTGACAATAACAATAACTGTTACACCAACTGGCATTCAAAGCGACAGCGAAGGAAATGTAAGCAAATGCGTCATGGTGTTGTTGTTGTTGTCGCTTTTCCCTGTGTCCTTTACAAGCGGCGTGCAACATTGGCGGCGCAAAGGACAAATACAAGCCAGCAGATAGGAGGGCAGGACGACGCAATGCAGCGCGATGCGGCGTGGCAAATAACAAAGCCACCTTACTTACTATATACTACGCTACGGTGTTTGTTGTGCCATACAGCTTGGGGTGATTCCTTGCATATTCATATCCATATGTAAAGTGTATGTGTGTGTGCATAAGACTCGCTTTGGTAGTGAACGGAAGTAAACGCCGTGCACGGTAGGTTGTTGTTATTGTTCACAGGAAGATAGGGGGTTGGCGGTGGCAGCAGCAGCAAGCGAACGCATTTTTCAAATTCCATGCAACATTTTAACGGTGACGCGTCGCATTCGCGTTCACTATGAGTTTTTCACGTATTTTCTGTACATTTGCCATAAGCACACATACTTGAGTGTGTGTGTGCCTGTGTGCGTGTTTGCCTGCCACTCGCTTACAAAGTAAACGCGCCGAATGGAAAGCGCATATTTTGTGTTCGTAAATGCTTGCATTCGAATGAGTGGGAATTTGTTTTGCGCTCATGCATGACAACAACAACAACAATGTATGTGTATGTGGAAATGTCCTTTCTACGTGAAAGGATATGTAGTTTTGTGTGTCATAAAAAAATAATTACAATTTTGCAACCCATGAGTGACTAGTTCCCCATTATGCGCTTAGTAAGTAGCTGAGAAATATATACACTTTCTCAAAGGGTGTGGCACGATCAGAATTGTTGTTTTGCTTTGAAGTACAGGTGAGCTGTACTGCTTTAATACAATATAGTTCTTCAGAAAGTAAGCCAATTATGTTCAGTTAAGCTTTTTTCCTAATTTGATCTACACTTCAACCCTTTCCATTATCTAGATGACACCAAAATTTATATTTCTCACTTGTTACTGTTAAAAAATCCAAAAATATTGATAAATAGTTGAATGTGTTGCCTACATTTAGGCGCAATTTTTATTCTATCAAAGTCGCACACCAGACCTACACAGTTCGGTACTTATAATTATTTTGTGGGTATTTACTGATTAGTGCTAGTGGACCAATATTGGTTAAGATACTGAGAGAGAGTAAGAGTGAGTTTCAACGCCATTTGTGGCAATAAAAAACAGGGTAAGAGGGCGTTCTGGTATATAAAAAAATTGGATGGAACTAATCAAACTTGTTTTTTAAAATCATATCTCCGATTTCTCAAGTTCCAGTGGTTCCATTTACTTGAAATTGAGTCTCTATAGTTTTCTATAATCCTCATTCCGAAATTTAAGAATTTAATGTAAAAGAAATCGCAAAAAATCAAAAAATGTGGTACAAAAATTGTTTATTTTAGGTACTCATCGAAAAAAATTATCAAATCATTTTTGTTTAAAGTTCCGTAGTTCCAAAGATATCGACTTTACTCATACCTCTATTAAGTTTTTTCGACATAATAAGGTATATTCTCAGCTATATTTTAAGATTTTTTTTTACAAAAATATTGAAAAAAAAACGGTGTTATAGGCTGCCAAAAAAAAAGTTCTCCAACTGCTGACATGGGATGCCAATATCGGCCGAATGAGTAGTTTAAACAAAAAAATTTAAGAAGTTATTAAAGCTGAAAATATTTCCAATACAATGAACTACGATTTTTGAAATATCAAAAATTAACAAAATGGCGTAGTTCTGAAACAAATGTCGTTTTTTTAGGTTAAAAAATGGCCGTTTTTTAATGCCAAATTGACGATTTTCAAACAATCAAAAAGATCGTAGGTCATTTTTTAGGTAATATATTCAAGAATACTCACTTTAAACTTGAAATCGGTCGGTCAATTTCTCGTTGAGTTATGATGTCAGCAATTTTGAGAAATGTCGTTTCGAAAAAAACGCTTTCGACTGCTTACACCAGCGAGCGGTCGCTCTTTAGAACGGTGACATATAAAAACTATTGTAGATACGACCTTACCACTCTCACAGGATATTTTTGAAAGTATTAACTATCGAATTAGCAAAAAATAAAAAAACGATTTTTTGAAAATGTCACACTGGTATAGCCCCTTAACCACAACTATTAACTAACTTAATTGAATTATATATATATAGAAATGAGCATTATAAAACTGTCTAATCAAGATACTCACCAATGAAATTAATGAAATCTGACACAGTCGGTCTCTAAAATGTTTAAGATCAACTCCAAATGGTAAAATGGAAATTCCTCTCATATGTCGAACAAAGTTAGAAGAACGTTTAATGAATATTTTCAATAATATTATGAATTTAACATGTTTTATCAAAGTCACACACCATGCTTGAAAAATATATATTTTGGTTCATAAAAAACACAACTTAAAACAATTAAAGCACTCTGTGATCTAACCTCAAACCGCCTCAGCGAAAATTATATATTATTTTAATTTAATAAATAACAATTTTCTTTAAAAAAAGTAGCTGCCAATTATAAAAGCGCCCTTCTTAATTCCATGCAGCGAACACTCGGCAATTATGAACACATTTTTAATAGCATTTTGAAAGGCAACCCAAGCCACGAATGAGAAGCTCTAAAGCGCCAAACAAACCTACATACTTAAAAACCTATTAAGAAAATGTTATTATAATTATTATTACTTGTAGCTGGCAACGAGGTCTTCGATGGAGCATTTGCATGCATGCAACAAATGCAACGCAAAGTGGCAGAGAGTTGTTGCAAGTGGTAAGCATATTGATACTTAGAAGAAATTGAACGGTTGCCTTGCTGCGCCGTTCTTACAGGTTTATTTTGAACATTTCTTTTATTAATTTTTTTTCATTCATGTTGCATGTCGATTCAGTTGCCTACGGGAAGATTTGTCTGCCTTTGCGGCAAACAGGCCACTCGTTCAAGCTTTGCAAAGAGCTGCAAGCTGCATATGTTGCTACAATATGAGGACTGTCTGACTGCTTAACTGAGGGACTTGAGCAGGTATTATTTTTATTTTCATTCTCACTCTTTCTCTTTCACGCTACGCATCAGCAATTATGATGTTCATGAAACATTTACAAACCATCGAATGTCTTTTAAAGCTCGGCTTTGATGAGATTACAACCAATTGAGATGCAACATTTGCAATGGTAATGCCAATTTGGCTAACGACTCAATAGAGGTATAAACGATTCGCATGATGACCAAGCACATACATACGACTTTTTTCATTTTGAGAGTTGCCACACGCACAAAGCAGTTGAAATGCTAACTCACAACCTATGAAGTGGCACGTCGCCGAGTCTTTGTCACCAAACGCTTTCGATAATCCTACAAGACAGAGTTGCAAAACCACACGAACGATCAAGTGTTTCATATCTGTGCGGCGGTTAGTCCATTTGTCTATCTTCAGCGCTCAGCTGGCTTTTGCATTCACGTTTTTCCATTCATTGAGGCTTTTTGGCTCTGTATTCATTGCCATTTAATTGACATCCAATTGACGGTCAATTATTGCTTGGCGCTTTGCCGATCTCCGAAACGATTAATATGGTCAAGATTTGTAGAAAGAAAGGCAAGCAATAGAAAGGCAATTTTCAATAGAAGGGTGTACCGATGAGTCGGTGCCTTTTTGAATTCATCGTGGGGTTACTTGTAATATGATGGGCTTTTATGAAGAAGCTTTATGGTAAGCTGGCTCTCTTCTCTTCCAAAGTACTCTCAAAATTTAAATTGTTACAAAATCGATGAATGTTGCCTTTTACGACTAGGCGGAGAATCGGAACTTCTTGAAATCAGACAAACGAACGTTTCAGGACATCAGAGAGAAAAATAATATTAAGATTTCTTCTAATATTTCTTCTTATATATAACAGTCCTTTGCTATTTGTATTCAGATGAAAGCATTATCCTTAAGTGCTTAATATGTTGCATTAAATTATAATATTTTGAAGAATGCATTTAGACACTTGTAATATTCTAATTAATTGTCACATAAAATTGATAAATTACGAAAATATTTAAATTGCTGTTAAACTGTATAATTAATATACACTAACAATCACGTATATTTGCTTTGTTGAAATGCATGGTTGGAAAATGCAATTGGAAGCAAAGGAAAATTAATAAATTTCATATTTTTGTTTTGAAGAAATATATACAGGGTCTTTAAATGGAATAGGTAAGAAATATATTGAAGCCCGGATTGGAAACGGAATACTACATACTTCATATGCTCGTACAAAATTGTTGTATCCAAAGCTTTCTATGGATATATGAGAACTTGTGGTATGGTATAGCTCATAGTGTTGGATTTTCTGACAAGACATGTATCTATATCAATATAAAATCGAACTGAAAGAATTCCCTCGATATCTATGCATAATATAATCCATAAAGTTGCCGAATAAAGTTGAGGACAACACCGGAGAAGTCAATACCAATAATAGAACCATTTAAGGGGCTATTTTAAACCACTTTTAATGAGACAAATTGTCAAATGTCATGGGTTTTGGAAACTTTGGTTGGACCATAGGCACTATCTGTATTAAATTTTATGAAGCTAAAAATCAACTGAAGTACTTATTCTTAGCGGTTTTAACTGATATCGGCATCATTAAGGATGCTGCTATGAGATGATCTATAAGTACTCTAGATGATGTATAAAAACTCTAAAGCAAAGTATTGAAAACTGTAGAAGAGTTGAGAAAAGGCCTAGATAGGTACCAAATTTCGAATTATTTTCACCGAAACACCCTTTATATAAAAAAATATATAAGAGGTCATCCAACAACTATTTCTCACATGAAAGTAGTAAAATATGCGAAATTTGCATATTTTTGTCAATAATTAAAATTTTACACATTTTCTGGTAATTAAAAGTAATTATTTTCAAGAGTCTGTGGTAAAATTTTCAAAATCATATAGAAGTCATCAAAATCATATAAAAGTAAGTAAGTATGTTTAACGGCAGGCAAATTGTGATAAGATGATTTTTGCACTTCATTAAAATAGTATTTTCCATGTGTGAATCTGTTTTCCCAAATTAATTATTTTGTGGTTTTTGCGGAATTTCAAAAATTATTTAATACATCAAATGCAAGTCATATACATACATATTTGCTAAATGATAACAACAATTTTTTATGCAACAATAACAATAAAATATTGACGGCAATTAATGTCTATTGCAATTTCATCATCATTTCCTTGTCACTCATATGTGTCTTTGTGTGTGTGTGTCTAAATATGAAACGATTCGTTTGTCTTAACTCATGTCTATGAAAAACTTCTCATCACACCCACACAATGGCCGACCGCCCACACGCTAAATTATGTTGTTGGGGGATTACACTGTAACAGTTGGCAATTAAAATACAACACCTCTGCAGGCAAAATTGCAAAATTTATGATTATTGACAATTTAATTTGAATTTTTTCGATTCAATAACGATAAATCACAAATATGTAGACATGATTGCGATTTGTGATAAACCCAAACACAACTACTACACGATGACTTATGTGTGTTCGGGTGCATGTTTTGTGTTTACTAATTATGATTGAGATAAAGATTAAAGACGAAGAAGAAGAGTAAACAAAAATAATAATATGATTTCAATTTTTAATAATATTTGTAAGACGTTTATTGGGTGGTGTCGGTAGTTCGGAACGATCAAATCATCAGCTGTCAGTTATTTGCATTTTCAGTTACTAAGACCGGAAATTTCTCATAAATCTTAATTTCATCTTATGCTGGGGCCTGACTACCTCTTGGTTGTGCTGATAAAGTCCTAATAGGTATGAGTCGTGCGAAATGAAAGTAAAATCCAGATAAGAACTTCTGATTTTGGATTAAAGTCCTGGATCTCGATCTAATGCTTCCTCACATATCAATCGGAGAGGTTTCGAGAACTGTTCTTATAACAAAAGGCTTCTAAAATATTGTCTCTGCCAATATGTTCAGTTTTGGGTATGCCCGGGAGCTTATTATGAACAGTAGCTCTGAGCAAGTCGTGTAGTAAAATAGTATTTAAGCCGATGAAAGTTGGTTTGGAACCAGAAATACTTACGTCGTTGAGAGCAAACCTAGTATATTCCCATCATTATTTGCGTTCTTAGAGAATTAAGTCCAAATTAAAACACGGAAAGCTCATCGAGAGGATGACAACAACAACTGGAAGAGTATTCCAAAAGTAATCGCATCCCGAACGTTGTTATAAACGAATTATAACTGAAAGGTTAGAAGCATAAAATCCGAAATGGAAGAAATGAGCTTTAAAGCTCTTTAGATTTATTTTGAGTGATCTAATATTTTTTATCAAACGCTTTCATCATAGGAGGGTGACAAATCCGACTTGAAACTGTAACCTAAAGACCGCATTTGACTTAGATGATGAAGTCCATAATACGAATATATATATATATATAAAAGAGGATGGCATAATATACAACAATAACTGGGAAACTACTCAAAAGGTAATTCATATTACAATTGTTGTTGTTTTAATCGAATTATATCTGAAAGTTTTGAAGCAAGTATTCCGAAATGGCTTTTAAGCTCTTTAGACTTTTGTTCAGCGATGTAATATCTTTTTCATTTTAGGAAGGTAACAACTTCGACTTGAAAATGCACAATAAAGACTGAAAGCGAGTCGACTTTGAGAATTTATTCTTCAGAAGGTAACCCCTATATTCAAGTTTCTTATAAAAAGTGTGTTTACAGAGTTAATGGTAAAGCTATTTTATTGTGGGGAGACATCTACCCTTCTACCACATGGAAACCGGAATTTGTAATGGTCTAAGAGATCTAAAATCGATAACGATAAATATAGATTGTGTTATTTTGAAGTAAGCGGGTATCCGAGGGCTTATAAGTGAGAGGCTTTTTACTGTTTCTCAAAGCGGACGCTCTCAATTAAGGTTCTTTCCATACTTAAAGACTAATTTAGAAGCATTTCGCAGTAAAAAATAGACATTGCAGCAACAAATATAGATTAGCAATGATTTCGAGCGTCATCGCAATGAAATTGTGTCCCATAGGAGAAAAAGAAGCGAAGCAACTGAAATACACCGATTTGGAGCAGAACAAGAAACATTAAATTTGCAACAAAAGTAAACACAAAATAAAGCAGTAATGAGCAGCGAAGCAACTTATGAGCGGCGCGCATAGTACAATGCAACATTTTGTTGTCAATAGACGCGTTTGTGAGGGACGAGAAGAAGAGCGAAGAAGAAGCGCTACAAAGCTTACAATAAAACAACAACCGATTTTACGATTGCAACAATTGAGTGCGCAGCACATATGAACATTGGCAATAAAACAGTGCACAAGCGGCTGATAAACATAATGCAACACAACAATTGCGTTCATGCCACAAGCATTAGAGACATATGAATGCATACATATGTATGTATGCATGCATTTGCAACATGTGAGAAATCAAATTTAGCAGCAACAGCAATTGTTGCTATTTTGGTTGTTTTTGTTATTTTTGCGCAATTTTTTGTTGTGCATTGAAGCGTTGCGGCACATCGCTAGCGAGTCGGTGGCGCCGTCATGCCGTCACCAGCGTCTTCGCTGCGCTTCTTCTACACTCGTTGTTCTTGTTGTTGTTTAAATTATGACATGCATTTTTCGTTGCGTTTCGTTTTTTGGCAACAACTGCACACCGCGACCATCAACAATCGAATCGAAGTGCAACAGCAGCGGCGCAATTATCGCGCTCGATTGCACTCATTTATGTAGCGTTATGTGTGCAACGACGTCTGGTTTATTTGCCTAAAAGTGTGCCACGCGTATTTCAAATAAATGTAAAGAGCAAAATTAAAGCATCGACGAACGCATTTGCTTGCTGCTTGCAACACACACCCGTGCGCACTTACATATATACTCGTTTATTGTTGCATTAATTGGTTGCTTCTGGTTCAAGCGTGGCGATTTGCGTGAATTTGGGTTTATGTTTGTGTTGCTTTTCGATTGTCGATCGCAATGACGTACAAATGTTTGCAGGGTGACGAAGAATGGTTTTATGTACGAAAATTTGAAAAGCACTTGGTCAAAAACGCAAAAATGATTTTTTATAAAAAAGTAGTTCAACAATTTTTTGATGAAACTTTTTTTTTTAACAAAAAATTTGTAATAATATTTGTGACATCATTTAATATAAATTCATAGCCAAACAAGTAAGGAAAACCTCAGTTCGGGTGTAGCCGAATATTTTATACTATTGGGCCCCATATATTCGGCATAAAGTCCCATAGAATAACGAAAATCATCATATGTAGTATATGAGTGGCGAGGTGATTCTTGAACCGATTTCATTCATTTTCCCTACTAAGGTACACTATATCCAAGACTACATGTCCTCTTAATTATATCTCACATATTATCTCACATATTATCCGATATATCCACAATAAAGCCAGCCGTGTTTTTGAAGAGCCTATAATTGGGTATACGGGAGCTATGCGAACTTATGACCCGATTTGAACCATTTTTTGTACACAGACACACTATTAGAAGAAAAAGATTCCATCGGAGTTAAACTCAAATATCTGACAGATTTACCGACATTTTCGGTAAAAATTACCCTTAGGCACTGAGTTTTTCAAATTCAATACCGTGGTCTTGAAAAGTTATAGTCGAAATGTGACAATTTTGCTATAAGTGATGCCACACCTCAAATATATTAATTGTTATATTCCGCTCTCTTCATTGGTTTCTAATGTTTATATTTTAAAGTCAACGAATCAGATGGAATTTAAAATTGTATGGTGTGGTTGTGAACTGATTTCGCCTATTTTCCATCGGTAAATGTAACTTTTGTTATGCTGGTCCCAAAATTACTACTTTCGATAGATAAATGAGTAACAATTTGGTGGGTGTCAAGTCTCTTGTGATTTGATTCAACGTAAGATCAGCGCTAGTTCACTCTCCAGCAGATTTTTCGATCTCAACTGTAAATTTTATGTATTTTACTGAGGAGTTCCTCATAGTCTCATTTTCATTAATAATATTAAGATATCTTTTGGGTATTAACAGTATGTGAGCTGATTTTATTATTATAGAACTTATTCAATTTCTGTTTCCATGTTTATTATTTTGGAAATCCAGTCGGAACCCGACACATCTTTCTTGTTGTTTTTTTTTTTTACTCACCTAAAAAGAAAAGAAAATAAAACAAATAATTAGTTACAGTTTTTACATTATAACTAATAAATATTTTATAAAAAAATACAGTTTTGTATATCAAAAATATGTTTAATAAGTTCCACGGATTAATTAAGCCTTAAAAGGTGGTTTTGGTCTAAGATTGCACATTCTAATAAGTGAAGTTTTCTTAAGTAAAGGAAACACTTTCTGTAGTCTTTACTTAACTCGTTTGTTTATAGTAAATCGTATATAGAGTAATGTGAAATAAGTATACTCAGGGTAAGTGAAAATATGATATATCCTTTTTACACAGGAGCTAATTGATAAATGAACCGGCCTATGCTCGATTAAAAAGTTGATCAAAATCGATTTACCATACGAAATAAAAATCTACATTAATTTTAAAGCGCCAAATACACGACACGAACATTTCCGCGAACATTCCCGTTATGTCATGTTTCTGCGAACTTTTCTGTCGTGTATGGTGGTGTTTGCCAGTTCGCGCAAATGTTCGCCAAAAATCAAAATATTTTAATTTTTGGCGAACATTTGCGCGAACTGTTCGTGCGTGTAACAGACGTAAAAAGTAAAATGGACAATAAAAAATTTCTGAGTGCATTTATTGAAATGTATAAATCTTTGCCATCATTGTGGCAAGTAAAAAGCAAAGATAAAGCAAAGATTCTCTCTTTTTTCTACGCTTAATTGCCACAGCGAGCAATATTGCTGCAGCACAATTGTCGTCCGTATTCATCGCTGTCTGAAAAAAAACTAATGTTCGGCCAAAAGTTCGTATGGTGTATGGCCAAAGCTGCGAACAAGATTGCGGAATGTTCGCGGAAATGTTCGTGTCCTGTATTTGGCGCTTAACTACATTTGAATTTTAATCGACTTGAAAATGAAATGCTACTCTGCGACAAAGACCGTATTTGTAATTATATATACATACGTTCTTTGCCTGCGATTGGCTGAATTTTTCGATAAAAAAGCTACGGCAGCTGATCAGTTATCGAGTAGCCGGCAGGGTGAAAGCCAAAATCTCAATAAAAATTTTGATTGATCAATTAATTTGACTGTGTAAAAACGCTATTAAGTTAGATTAGGCTAAAAAGCTAATTTAAAAGAGATGGTTAAAAGTTACTAGCATTAATTGGCTTAAGTTATGTTTAGACAAAAAAGGTAATTGTTTAATATGATACAAGATCAGCTAAAATCTACTTGGTTTAATGAAATAAAATTAGGTTAGGCTTGATCATTTTAGGTTATATGTTGTTTAAGTTAAGTTAAAGTGAATTAATCTAATTTAATTCCTAAAAAGTTAAGTGAATTTAAAAGTAAACAATAAAATATTTATTGAAAAAATTGTTTTACAAAAGCATAGGCCTTGCATAGAATAGCAGTATTCTATGTACACTTCTATCGCCCAATAATTTCCGCGCTATTTTTTACATTTCTCTTTTCGCACGCTTAATTAATTACATTTTTTCTTTTTGGTTTTTGTTACACAAGAACATACAATTCAATTACGTCTTTTAATTAGCTTCTGTTTGCTTTCTTGCCAGTCACTTCCTATTTATTTGTTTTTCTTCTATTTTCTTGTTATTTTTTTTGTATTTCTTTTTTCTTTTATTTTTTGTCTGTACTAAATTTAAAATCAATTTTTATGCCAAAAGAACACATCTGTTCAATTGGCAAGGCAAAAATCATCATTTTCGTTTTCTGCCAAAGTCTGCGTTTGCGAAAATAGTATCGACAGCAGTCAATAGAATTTGGGCTATGTCTCAAATGTATGTAAATAATGCCACGAAGCAATTTGTACGACAAGCGCGGAGATAATTTTAAAATTCAGATAAATACAAACAAACTTATAGAGTATTGTATATGTAGGAAAAGAAATCAAAAAAGTAATACTTGGCAACAAAACACAGTTATTAGATGTAGAGACACATATACAAACACAAAAACAAAATCAATTATAGAAACTAAATTAAAAATCAGCACGTGTATGGGTTCGATAAGCGCAAGCACATCTGGGGGTTTTGACTGACGCAAGTAAGAAGAAGCAGACCGTATATTACAGTTTTTTAAGAAAGCATAAATTTTATATAGTGTATATAATATCCCCGCAAAACTAATACGGCTGTGTAAATTGACGCTGAGCAACACCAAAAGCTCCGTCATGATTGGGAAGGACCTTTCCGAGCCGTTCGATACCAAACGAGGTTTCAGACAAGGTGACTCACTATCGTGCGACTTCTTTAACCTGATGCTGGAAAAAATTATAAGAGCTGCAGAGCTAAACCGAGAAGGTACAATCTTCTACAAGAGTGTACAGCTCCTGGCGTACGCCGATGATATTGATATCATCGGAAGCAACAACCGCGCCGTTTGTTCTGCTTTTTCCCGCATGGATAAGGAGGCGAAGCGAATGGGTCTGGAGGTGAATGAGGACAAGACGAAATATCTCCTGTCATCAAGCAAACAGTCGGCGCATTCGCGTCTTGGCTCCCACGTCACTGTTGACAGTCATAACTTCGAGGTCGTAGATAATTTCGTATACCTGGGAACCAGCATCAACAACACGAATAATGTCAGCCTCGAAATCCAGCGCAGAATAACTCTTGCCAACAGGTGCTACTTTGGACTGAGTAGGCAATTGAACAGTAAAGTCCTCTCTCGACGAACCAAAATCAAGCTCTCCAAGTCGCTTATCATTCCCGTCCTGCTCTACGGTGCAGAAGCTTGGACGATGTCAACATCAGATGAGACGACACTAGGAGTTTTCGAGAGGAAAATTTTGCGCAAGATTTATGGTCCTCAGAACATTGGCAACGGCGAATACCGCAGACGATGGAACGATGAGCTGTACGAGTTATACGACGACATTGACATAGTTCAGCGAATAAAAAGACAGCGGCTACGCTGGCTAGGTCATGTTGTCCGAATGGACGAAAACACTCCAGCACTGAAAGTGTTCGATGCAGTACCCGCCGGAGGAAGCCGAGGAAGGGGAAGGCCTCCACTCCGTTGGAGGGACCAGGTGGAGAGCGACCTGGTTAAACTTGGGATCTCCAACTGGCGCCGAACTGCGAAGGAGAGAGAGAGGTGGCGCACTATCGTCGATTCGGCTATAACCGGCTAAACGGTTGCAACGCCAATCACATACATACATACATATAATATTATTTACCATTTAATTTTGGTGAGAGAATCTGAGTCACTATTTTTCAAGTTATCGCGTGCGAGCAAAAAAAGAAACGGTAAATTTTTTTTTGACCGCAAGGCGATAAGCGTCCGGTTTTACTAAATTATTTGACTAATTTTAAGAAAATAAAGAATAAATGCAATAAGAAATAAATAAAAGAAATATTTTTGAAGTTAAATTTGATTAATATGGTAGGTTTTGATAGGTTATGTTGAACTAAGTTAGGTTAAGTTATGGTAGAATAAAATATATACTACATTATAACCTCCTTAGGAGAGAAAGTTGAGAAGCTATAAGAAATTTCATAAACAAATTAAATTTAGTAAAAATAGGATAAGTTCTTTTTTATTGCATTAAGTTACGTTACGTATTTCGTTACGTTAAGGTTAAGTTTTAGACTAAGTTAAGTTTAAGCAAAATTCCATAAGAGTTGCAAAATTATGGTTAAATTATGTTTACGTTACGTTAAGTTATGTTAGGTTAAGTTTATGTCACGTTAAGTTAAAGTTATGCTAAACAAAAAATCTAAATTTAAGAAGAATATTTCAGTATACTAATTTCCTGATTATTTAGCTCTAACAAGCTTTACCTTCCTATTAAATATACTATATGTATTTACAAACAAATAACCCCTCTCTTTCAAGTGGCGCCCTGTTATTAACACCCTTAAAGAAAACTTAGTATTAAATAATATTTAATACCAAAATCTTTAAAAGCCACATACAAGAAATTGATAAGTGGAAAAGAAAGAAAATGCATTTTGCGTCACAATAAAAGCATTAAAACGAAACTTAAACAACGGTACTTAACGTTGTATTATGAATGGCTACAGTTGCGACCAAATCAGATAAGTCAAATAGCTATAATAATATTGCATAAACAAATACATAACACTAACTTAGATAAGATATGCCCAAAATCAAAAAAGAAATAAGTAAAAAAACAAAAAAACAAAACAGTTATCATTAGCGTTATTAGTAAACAATCTAAAAGGAAATCATCAATTTATTTGTTTATCTATTATAATTACCCAGACAGACACTTTACTAAACTGCGCTATACATGTTGCACGAAAAGAAGACGAAGAAGTATTGATAAGCAAATTTGGGTTAGTTAAAAGGCGCTATGGGGACTTAACGGAGAAATAGTAAAAAAGAAAGGGAAATAAGGGATTTAATGATTAGGGATTTTATTATATTATTATAGTGACGTGTGTGAAAGAAGAAGTTAGGAAAGCAAAACAGTAAGGTACAAACCCTTATCACAGTTCTTAATGATATGGTTTGAGATGTATCTCTTTTTCAATGTTAATAGATAAAAAGTGCTTGTGGAAAAAAAAATCTATGAAAAAATATGCAAAAATATAATAAAAGTTATAAAAAAATTAATGAAACTTAAAATTTCTGAATATCGATAAAAATCGATTTATCGATAAGTACCCAGCTTTTATCGTTAACTATCAAGAAAATGTGATTTTGAAAAACTAAATCTAAAAAAAATATCAAAAACTATAAAAAATCAAAGAAAAATTAATAAAATTAAATATCGACAAAAAATCGATTTCTCGATAAGTTGATATCGAAATTTTTTCTTATAATTTTTATGCTAAAACGTTTGATTTCAAATTAAAATTTAGTAACGACTAGATTTATCGATTTTTATCGATGCATTTTTGGGATATAGTTAAATAAAATTTACTAAAGAGAATTATCGAGTGTTAGAACGATGAAAGTGAGGCGGATGGTGGCAAAATATTCTGCAGAGAAAGCCACATGTTCAAAAAACAAAACAAGTAAGGAAAGACTAAGTTTGGGTGTAACCGAACATTTTATACTCTCGCAATTTATTGTAGAAATTTTATTAATTTTAATTAATTAATGTTAAATTTACCCATAAATTCGGCATAAAGTTTAATAGAATAACGAAAATCGTCATATATACATATGAGGGCCGAGGTAATTCCTGAACCGATTTCATTCAATTTCACCAGCAAGGTACACTATATCCAAGACTATACGCTCACTTAATTTTGCTAACATATAACACATTTTAACCCATACATATATGCGGAATAAATTATGTATATGGGAGCTAGGAGATGTTATGACCCCATTTTAATAATTTTTGATAACAGAGACACACTATTGAAAGAAAACAATTTCCTCTGAATTACATTAAATTATCTGAGAGATTTACCCATATTTTCGGTTAAAATTTAACCTTAGGCCCTGAGTTCAACATGTTCGATATCTGGGGCCTTGAAAAGTTATAGTCCGTTTTCTACAATTTTTTACAAGTAAAGCCAGAGATGCACTATTTGTGTAAAGTTTTATCTTTATTGGTTCCTAATGTATATATTATAAAGTGAATGATTCAGATGGAATTCAAAATTGAGTTATAAAGAAAGTAGTCGTGGTTGTGAACCGATTTCCGATATGGTTTTTGATCTATAAGTGGGCGATGCCACGATTTTGCCCATTTTCGAAAGCAACCTCTTCAGGGTGCCAAGGAATATGTTTTCCAAGTTTTATTAAGATATCTTAATTTTTACTCAAGTTATCGCTTGCACGGAAAGACGGACAGACAGCCGGATTTCAAATCCACTCGTCATCCTGATCATTTCTATATATATATATATATCCCCATATCTAGCAACATGTTGCGAGAGTATAAAAATTCCAAGATGTTCTCAGCCTTACATAACTCAAGAAATATCTATATTTTCCACAAACCGTTGCTGCGAAATCTGAGTAAATATTACGACGCCTATAGGGTATTATATAAGAACACAAAAGCACAACAACAATAAATAAAAGTGTATCAACGCATGAAAACTCAGACAAACCAAACTAATAACAAACAGAAACACAGAAAGTATCAAATTACGCGAGTCATAATGAGTGCAACAGACAGCAAAAACAAAAGACACATACATACATATGTATACCAACAACTATGAGTAAATGTGCAAAATCGTCTAAAAGTGAAGTCAAGACAACAATAAACCAAAAAGTTACAATACAAGAGGTGAAACGCTCTCTTGTCGTCTCTTGGCCCTACTCGGTCCCTCATTCACCAACTACAACAATGTTTTGTAAGAAAGCGAAGCGTAGCAAAAAAAAAAAAGCGCCAAAGCCGTCTTGACAGCACGTTGACATAATTATGACAGTTGTCTCAGTTGAGCAAAGCCATGACATTACGAGTATCCGCCAACAAACAGAGACAGAACACAAACAAACTCGAACAAAAAAAAAAAAAAGATTTTAATTCTGCAAGTGGGAGCACAACCTCGTGCACCTGAAATGGCCGACAGACAAGTCTAATAAAATTCTTTATTGACAATTAAGTTCGAGGTAAATATGCTAATTTATGCGCTTAGATTTTCTAAGGTGAACCAGCTCAGTTTTTATATAGTTCATGGCCCACATACTACATTAACTGCTGCCCGAGTACCAAATCAACCGGAATGAGTTCACACTATCTAAATCACTTACAATTAAATTACAGTTATAAGAGGCTGGAGTGCAGTGAGTGTTTTTAGGTTACTTGGGAAGTCATAAAAAATACTTGAAATTACTTTAATTTGAGTGTGCAGTGAGGGAATGCTAATACTATTAATGAACTAGTTTCTTTATATAATATTAATTACCAGTTTTCGTTTACTTGTAATTCTCAGGCGGTTTATGAAAATTTGTTTTTGGCGCAATTTTTCTTTCAAGTATGGCTAACAGAGATCAGGGTTTTCATATCGAATGAATCATACGATTTTTAAGATTATCCGGATATCTTAATTGGAGAATCCGACTATTTGAATTAGGTGAAGGAAGTCAACCCTTCTAGAGATTGGGTGCCTGTTCCCTATTTATGAACTAGCATTTAAACCAAAAACAATGGCAACCTTTGGATAGCTCAAATTATCTCTCGACGAACAAATGAACGATTTTATAAATCTCTCTTAATGCTTCTACTAACAGTTGTTGGAGAAATCCAATGTATCTAAGGGGACTCGAAGAATTATTTTCGGAATGGTTTATTAAGAACCTTTATATACCTAAGAGACTTTAAAAGTCCTAATAGATCTGCAAACCTTTACCGATTCCAAACGAATTGCAGCAGCTTGTACACTTAGTAATTTATCAAAAATTATCGTCATACTTATATTACTAAGAATTACATATCTATGTAGTTCCTACAAAAAATCACACATAACTTTCATTTTCACTTGAAACTCAACATGGTATGATTTTAATTATAGGCGTGACTAATATAACATACGTAATTAACTCTGTAGATTAGTTATGTAGTAATTTACAGTTAATAAGAATTTCCCTTTTGATTAAAAGCATAGAAAGCCTACTCAGCATACGTGCATACTAGTAAAAGAGAGCAAATGACTGAGTCATGCAATCTTCATGCCCTCATTTCGGCAGAGTTCGATGTAATTTATAACCATAGGCACTCGTTTGTTGTCGGTGATTATAAGGCTACGAACATAGTGCAACTAATAGTTGGCTTGTGATTTAAAGAGAGAGAGAGAGAGGGAGAGATAGAGTGTAAAGAAAAGTGTATAATTGAATTAAAATTAATTGCATAAATTATTTGACAGTTGCTTCCTCAGCCCTGTTTATAACCTATTGCAGGCAAACACCTGCTCAAAGACATTCGCTAGAAGAATTAGACAAAATCATAAGACCTTACAGCAGCGATCAAGTGCAAATACTTGGCTGTCAGTCAAAGAAAAAAACAAGATTTTTGGCTTTAAAAACGTTTCTTCAACTGACAGTATCTGTAAGACTATAGTGTTCTGTGTTAGTTTATTTCTAATTTTTTTTTTATTTTTTTACCGCTATAATTTGTCTAATGTTTTTTTGGCATTTACAAAGAAAACCATTTGTGCAATTGGGGTTTAGCAATGAATTTTCGAAACAGATGGTCTGTGAATTCTAGCGCATTCCAACAGACATATGTACCTAGAATCACATCCATCAAAAAATCTCGATTAGAAAACATTCGTGTGACTGACGAGTGTAACGGTGGCAATGCGGAAAAAAATTGATACAATACAATTCTTGTTAATTTAACTAAGTGAAAAAATAAATAAAGACAGAGAGTGGGAGAGGCACACGAATTTAGAAAAACCCAACCACATTTATAAATAGAAGTAAACAAAATTTGTCATTGCCCGACAGCAGCGAAGATACTACGCGGTATAAGAGTGAGCGAAATACTAACATAGAAACTTAACATCAAGAGAGTGCGCTACAGATCAGACTAACAGCGAGAGAGAATGTCAACTTGGAGCTGCCTTAACAGCTGAGAGCGCCTAACAGCTGAGCGTGGCTGAGCGCGCGATCATGGCGCATGGATCAGCTGAGCGGCAAGCGAAACTAGCATAAGGTGGCATATTGCAGTTGATAGATTTACGGCTGCTGATTTCCTTATTTTTCGACTGCTGCTGCTACATCTGCTTCTTCTTCTTATATTATATATATACATATGGATTTATCTTTTTATTTCAGCTTCGTAGTGAAAGAAAAGAAACGTTGTGGAGCATCCAGAAACCTGTTTTATTTTAGAGAGCTAAGTACAACAAAAAAAGAAACACACACACAAGCACTCATTTAGAGTCGCGACACACACACAGTTTGCGCGGTGTGTGGAGGCCACATAGACTCGAGAATTCTTAATGTGTTGGAAACGGGTATGGTAAGTATTTGTTGTTATTGTCTCAGCATTCACCCAAACGACTTGTTGTTATTATACTTGTTGTTGTTTGTTTTTTCTTAACTAACTACTCTAACTCGTAGGTAAAAGTGGTTGTTGCTCGGCAGCAGCAGCAGCAGCGCCGCGTCGTTTTGTGGTTTTCGTGCATGCATTGCATAAAGAATTGACTTGTTATTGTTGTTGTTGTGGTTGTTGCTGTTGTATGGCCGCAAGCACAATTCAGCTATAGCGACGAATGTTTACTGCCCGTGCTCGGCGTTGATGACTCATACAGGTGCGCTGTCGCTAGCCGCCGCCGCTGCTGCTGCTAGCAACTCGTCGGCTCTCCACAGCGTTGCTTGGTTGTGCCTCCACGAACTAGCGCTGCGCCCAGTCAATTGAAATGCACGACAGCGCGGAAAACAAGTGAGGTAAGTACTTTTAATAATAAACGCAATATTGAAAATACATTTTCGCACTCTCCGCAATAAATCTTTATTTATTGCAGACCAGCGTGAATGGTGGCGGTGCGAAGCGCGAAGATTATAGCGAATAAAAGTAACAAAAAGAAAATCCAAAAAGAACAGAGAAGAGAAAGAAAATGTATGAAATAAAAAAAGAACTTGAGAAGAATCGTAGAAAAAAACGCGAAAAAAGTCAAGTTAGTAGAAAGACAGTTTGAATATGTAAATTTTCACTTGCGGCTAGGCACTTGACGTTGCAGAGTGAGCTACTGCATTGATATTGAGCATAAACTGGTCGATTTCTCAGTAGTCAGATTGATTAGTTGTTCAACAAGAAGGAAGATAGTTGTCTACGACATTTCCTGACAACTTAAGTAATATCCTCAAATCAAGTGCTGAAACAACTAGTTGGGGTAATTTTGAGGGTATATTGTTTGAAAGGGTAATTTCAGATAGTAATTATAAAACTTAGTAATCTGGAGTCGTCTAATCTAGTGGATATCTTGTTAAGAAAGCTCGGCCTTGAGATTTTCTCTAAACCCACAATTTCTTATAACATTGAAAGCCTTCTGCCTTCTATATATGTATTTAACAATTGGACCTTAAAAACTTTAAGTAATTTATTAGCTACTTACAAACCGACGACTTTTAGAGAAAATTATCCATCATATCTTTCCGGTGAAAATTCCCCCAGAACTGATGACAATAAAGAACTCAATGTGGATCTGATCCAGAGAATACGATGGATGCGCAAGCTATTTAAACTTTAATTTATATAATTTTTGAACCCAAGTTTCATCCATTGTCGTAACTTCAAAACATATGGGGTTAATTCTAATGGCGTCTTCCATTTAAAACGAATTCTTCATTATGCCTGTATTTGTAAAATATTTGTAAAATTCGTATAAAACCAAATTCCAAATATATCTAAGAAAGTTACAACTATTCTCATTATACGAGGTGTGTTCAAAAAATTACGGGAATATTCGATTTTTGAAAAAAAAAAAACACATGAAAAAACGTTAACTTCGGCTGTACCGAAGCTAGTATACCCTTCACAGGTGCATTTCTTTTAGTAACTATGTGTTTAAGCAAATCTAAAGACGTAAGAAAAAGTAAGTAAAAAAAAAAAGAAAAAATTTTACTAATTCTTTTTAGCCGGGTTGTTTGCTAGAAACATTAATGTTATATAGTTAACCGATCTGAACAATTTCTTCGGAGATTATATTATTACCTTAAGCAGTAGTCAAATTTCGTGAAGATACCACGCCAAATGCGAAAATTTTACATACAAGCCATTGATTCCGATCGTTCGGTTTGTATGGCAGCTATATGATATAGTGAACCGATCTTAACAATTTTTTCGGAGATTAAATTATTTCTATGAACAATAACTCACACCAAATTTCGTGAAGATACGTAGTAAACTGTGAAAATTTTCCATACAAGCCATTGATTCCCATCGTTCGGTTTGTATGGCAGATATATGATATAGTGGTCCGATATCGGCAATTCCGACAAATGAGCAGCTTCTTGAAGAGAAAATAACATCTGCAAAATTTCAAAACGATATCTTAAAAACTGAAGGACTAGTTCGTATATATACAGACAGACGGACAGACAGACGGACTTGGCTAAATCGACTCAGTTCAACATACTGATCATTTATATATATACTTTATAGGGCCTCCGACGCTTCCTTCTGGGTGTTACAAACTTCGTGACAAACTTAATATACCCTGTTCAGGGTATAAAAATGTATTCGTTCGTCTACATTAATGTTGTCGTTTTTGAAATAGTTCCCCTTCTATATTATGAACTTGTGTCAATACTTCTCAAACTCTGAAAATAGAATAAATCACTGGCGAATATGGCGACTGAAATATGGCGAAAATTACAATTGGATTCTCCAAAGCAATGATAGAAAACTGCACCTATTCTCGTCATATATTCCTTTCGAATAAAAATTTATACAAAACTCTGTATTGAACATGCTTCAACGAAGAAGAATATGTGAATTAATATAAAGAGTTCTACATTATGCGTATTGCTCCTTTCGACCGGTCCCGGATCTGTTACTCTTCCAATTTTTGTTCAACGTTGGTACTCGCTAAGCCTGCATTTGCAAATTTTTATTTTCTCCCACTGCGTTTTCAACAGAAAAATCGTGCGAGTGGCTTCCGCATGAAAAGCCGGAGGGGTTCAAGTAAATGATGCACCACTACCAGTATATTCAACACAAATCCACACACATATATAGCATGTATAGTATGTTATATGCATTTCAACGGCGCTTGAGCATTCTCAAACTAGGCGGCATATGCCGCTTCAAGTCATAAATCATATGCATTAAGTAACGAAACAAAGCTCAACGCTGATATTTAATGAGCTACGAGACATTTAGCCGCTGGCAGCTGATAACAAAAGCGGCAACCTAGTCTAAATATGACTGCGCTGCATTCGAAGGTTCTGCGGGTTCTGTGTCTCGTTTGACCATTTGAATTATGAGTACTCGTGATTGTAGCTTTAATGGCATTAACATTTTGTTGTTGCTGTTATTGCTTTTCGCTTAGCTTGCATTTATTGTTGGTGGTCAGTTTTTAATTTCTTGGGTTTTTGAAATGTTTGCTTTGAATGGGTATAAGTGTGAATGCGAATATACATATTCATAATTTTTTTATTGTAACTTATTACCGCTACTTTACAATTCGCTGTGACTAAGTGTTTAAGTACTTGCGCGCTCTTGATATACATACATACATACATACATATAAATGAATATGTGTTCACATGCGCATATTTGTAATATGTAATTTCTATAAATGTGCTATAAATAAATTGAGATTGTTGTTGTTTGGGTTTTTTGTTGTTATTGCTGTGTGTATAGAACTATTTTTGTAGCGTCATTGATCGCCAACGATGACCTTAGCGGCAAACAAGACATGAACACACAGAGTTTACACACATATGTAAGTATATATGTATTTATTTACAAAGCGGTGGGTCTAGTAGGCAGGGCGGTGGTTGGCAATCGCAGCCACATTGTAGATAAATATTATTATTAATTTCGAAATCAAGTGGTGGAACATATTGATAAAGATAGTAGATAACAAGAACGCTGATTTTTTCCATTCAATACTGTATTTTCAATGTAAATAGGTGATAATGAATACAAATTACTTTGTCTGGTGATGAATAGTAAAGGAAATATATAAAAAAATATAATATAAAATGAAATAAAATAAAATAAAATAAAATAAAATAAAATAAAATAAAATAAAATAAAATAAAATAAAATAAAATAAAATAAAATAAAATAAAATAAAATAAAATAAAATAAAATAAAATAAAATAAAATAAAATAAAATAAAATAAAATAAAATAAAATAAAATAAAATAAAATAAAATAAAATAAAATAAACTAAAATAAAATAAAATAAAATAAAATAAAATAAAATAAAATAAAATAAAATAAAATAAAATAAAATAAAATAAAATAAAATAAAATAAAATAAAATAAAATAAAATAAAAATAAAAATAAAATAAAATAAAATAAAATAAAATAAAATAAAATAAAATAAAATAAAATAAAAAATAAAATAAAATAAAATAAAATAAAATAAAATAAAATAAAATAAAATAAAATAAAATAAAATAAAATAAAATAAAAATAAAAATAAAATAAAATAAAATAAAATAAAATAAAATAAAATAAAAAATAAAATAAAATAAAATAAAATAAAATAAAATAAAATAAAATAAAATAAAATAAAATAAAATAAAATAAAATAAAATAAAATAAAATAAAATACAATAAAATAAAATAAAATAAAATAAAATAAAAAATAAAATAAACTAAAAAATAAATAAAATAAAATAAAATAACTTAAAATTAAATAAAAAAAATAAAACAAAAATAAAAAAAAATAAAAAAATAAAATAAAATAAAATAAAATAAAATAAAATAAAATAAAATAAAATACAATAAAATAAAATAAAATAAAATAAAATAAAAAATAAAATAAACTAAATAATAAATAAAATAAAATAAAATAACTTAAAATTAAATAAAAAAAATAAAACAAAAATAAAAAAAATAAAAAAATAAAATAAAATAAAATAAAATAAAATAAAATAAAATAAAATAAAATAAAATGAATTATTGAACAAGCCAGCCTTATGAAATTATCTCTTAATCCCATTACCGGGTTAAATACAAAATGTTTCTATATTTCTTCCTTAATCTAGCATTAATTTAAAATTAACTTGTTTGCTATTTATTTCTGAATTTTTTTCAGCATATAAAAAGAATCTGTCTACTTTCTATCTTCTTGAATTTGTACCCAAGGTCAAATTAAATTAATGACTAAACAATTTATTAGCAAAGAAAGTAATTTTATTAAAAAATTCACTTGACAGTCTGAATCATATTGCATGCTAGACGGGTGACAGGTGATAATCAGATGATTTAATGGCTGGCGCTACTAATAGGTGAAGAATTAGACGATTGCTATTTTGCCGGCTAATGATAATGCGCTTAGTAATTTACTTTTGTATTAATCAGTTTACATAATTTTGATTTAATCGGTATATTAATAGAATAAGTAAGTTGAGGAGAAAAGAAAGGAAAAAAGAAAACACCATAATATATTTTTTAATGTGACTAGTTGATATAAAAAAAAATATAATGTGGAATTGTTATCAAATTAAAAAAAATAAATATTTTTTTAGTAAACTACACAAACGTCAACTACTAATTTGTCTAATATGAATAATAAAATTTCCTACCAAACTAAATATGTAGTTTGTGTAGAAGTTTATGTGTATATGCTTGCTTCCAAAGCTCTTATCAACAAGCTGCATGCTTATCAGCAAGCGCGCGATAAAAAACAAATGAACAAATAATAACAACAAAATCAGCAACAAGTTCAAACAAAATGATGGCCATAAAGAGTGCTGTAGCCGCATAAAAAGCAAGCGGTAGAACAAGTGAAAGGGAAAAGTGTCAATAGAAAAAACTTAATATGTACATAATTGATCAAAACAAATGAAAAAAAAAATACAAAAGTAAATGTTAACAACAAAATTGCAAACAAATATCAGGTGAGGTGTATATGCTCACAAACAATAATAACTACATTATAGAGGAGTAGTCAGGAAGACCGGTAATAGGGAAAACAAAGGTAATTTGACTAACCGAGAACTAGAATTTTACAACCGGAAGTGCCAATCGGTTAGGCACAGTGGTGTTGAAACAATTGAATATGTGTAAAGTGAGGAAATGGAAAAAATGATTTAGTTCAGTAGTAATAATTGGTAAATGTTAAAAGAAAAGGGAGGAAATAAGTGCGAAAATGTGAAGGAAAAGAGAAAATAACCACAAATAACAATAACAACAATAAAAAGAGTACCAAGAAAAAAACAATAAAAATGTTTTATAGCTCCTTTAGGTGTGAGACTTGGATAAAATTATGCCAATGCGCCCAAATGTAGGCAACGTTCACAGCATCTTGAGTAAATGATCTTAAAAGCCTTCAAATAATGTTGTTATTCCCAATCTTTCAAGTAAATACAGTGGAACTTCGCTAACTCGAATCAAGTTTTATTTAAATATTAGGTCCGCCGTCCTTTTTTGTAAATTTAAGGCTTTATTGTATAAAAACGGTTACAAAAATGTTGATCAAAATATTGCCCGTCGCTAGCTATTACTTTTGACCACCTTTCTGGCAGCATGCATATTCCGTGACGAAAGAACTCCTCATCTTTCGAGTTGATCAATCCAAATCTTTCGAGTATCAATCCAATTTTTGACTTCTTCATAAGAACTGAAGCGCTCGTTAGTTAGACCGTGTGCATAGAGCATCGTCTAGAGAATACGACGGGTGTGGTAAGATCTCCAATTTCAGCGTCTCCAAATATTTTTTGACCACCACTCCCTTCCACCACCATACCGGTCCATTCTTAAAACGTTGAAACTATAATTTTGTTTGTTGCACTTTGCTATTGTTTGGCTCTTGACGTCTGTATCTCATGCCTTTGTTACACGATTTATCAAATCTATAAGTGTAATATCATTTTTTCTTGTTCACCTCTATACGAATATAGTGGATATACAGTTATGGAGAACTTCGAGTAATAGAAGTTCAAGTTATGGAAGTTCAAGTTATGGGAGTTCAAGTTATGGAAGTTCCACTGTAATTGGAAAGCAATGCTGAAGGTTCTCGATAGCATAATTCCAATAGGGAACCTTGTACTAATAAACATGTAGAGTGAGATCTTGACGCTTTCATATTGGAAATCTTCTTTAGAAAAGATAACTAAACCAAGGAAATTTTATTCAACCATTTCATGAAACCTGAAACTAAAATATAATCAAAGACTTCTTCAAGTCAAGTAAGTCAAGCCAATTTTTATCAAAGAAGTGAAATGAGCAATCACAATCATTACGATAATAAAATCAAAAGCGATTATTCCAATTGAGAGAATTCTACAACAAAAACTCCACTTCAAAGACATTAAGATTTTTTAACACGCATCACCAAATTAAAAATAAGATTAACAGGAAACCGAAAAGAGAAAGCAAAAATTAAAAACAAAGAAAATTTCGCGAAAACGAAAAAAAAAATCCGAAACAATTCTCAGAGGAAGAGAACCCAAAACCAGCTTTAAGTGAAAGGAGCGCACATCACCAAACACCTTGTGGCAGTACGAAAATGGGTTAAACAGCAAAGTGATGACATTCAAATCTGGAATTAAAAGCCAGCAACAAGTGCACTGAAGCAACACAGGTTGAACAAAGAAGAGAGCCCGCGGGTGAGCAAATAAAGGATAAAGCACAGCAACAGCATGGAAATTAAAAGCCTTTTGTAAAACGAAAGAAAGTCGAGATAATGGTGAAACAATTACAAGCCAACATATGACATAAATTGGAAGAAAAAAGTAGCAATGAATTGGGTAAAGCGACATAATAAAGTAACTCATATCGTATGTAAATGCAAGTGGACAAGAGAGAAGCGGCTTAATCAAGTTGAAACCCTTTGCGCTGGCGCTCGAGCTTAAGAAATCACACACGAATGGGCAAGCGAAAAGCAAGCTTTAGGTTTTTTTGTTTTTATTTTTGGATGGCTCTGTTTGTATGTAGATATGTATGTATTTAGCTGTCGAGTGGAGTTTGTGGCACCAAGAGGCTGCCAGCCGAAAAACCAGTCAAACAACGAGACACATTCGTATGCGCATAGAGACAAGTATGTTAAGTAAGTGAGTAAAAATACAAAATATTGAGCGCTGAGCGACAAACAACAATAAAAATATATAATAAATATATACATATATATATGAACATATCTACATAATACAGAATTAAGCTGATGTGGCGACGAAGGTGTGCTTGTTGGCCGCGTATGAAGTCAGTAAGCGCAAGCAGTTATGGAAAGGAACAACAACAACAAAAAGTTGTCATTAACGAACAAGAAGTGTACAAAACGAGAAACGAAAAAATAGCAGAAAAAACAAAAAACAACGACAAAACAAAAGACTATAGAAGACAAGCAAGCAGCAATGAGCAAACAAGAAGACCTAAACTGGTTGTAGCAACTTCTCGACAACGTCGCTATTACGAGCTCTCGCGCAGACTAGCTGCGTCGCGAACAAGAAAACTCAAATAGAAAATGGAACAAAGGTAAAGGCAAATCTAAATCGAGAAATGAATTTTTTTTTTAATTTTTTTAATAAAAAATATTTTTATTTGTTTCTAAAAAAATTTGTTTAACAAAAAAAATTATGCTATTGCTTATTTTATTTTTGAAAATTTTTTTTTTATAAAAAATATTTTTATTTGTTTCTAAAAAAAATTTGTTTAACAATAAAAATTTGTTTAACAAAAAAAATTATGCTAACAAAAAAATCAGTTTATCAAAAAAAAAAATTGCTTATTTTATTTTTGAAAATTTTTTTTTTATAAAAAATATTTTTATTTGTTTCTAAAAAAAAATTTGTTTAACAAAAAAAATTAGTTTAACAAAAAAAAATTATGTCTAACAAAAAAATCAGTTTATCAAAAAAAAAATTGCTTATTTTATTTTTGAAAATTTTTTTTTTATAAAAAATATTTTTATTTGTTTCTAAAAAAAAATTTGTTTAACAAAAAAAATTTGTTTAACAAAAAAAATTATGCTAACAAAAAAATCAGTTTATCAAAAAAAATTGCTTATTTTATTTTTGAATTTTTTTTTTTTTATAAAAAATATTTTTATTTGTTTCTAAAAAAAAATTTGTTTAACAAAAAAAATTAGTTTAACAAAAAAAATTATGTCTAACAAAAAAATCAGTTTATCAAAAAAAAAATTGCTTATTTTATTTTTGAAATTTTTTTTTTATAAAAAATATTTTTATTTGTTTCTAAAAAAATTTGTTTAACAAAAAAAATTTGTCTAACAAAAAAAATCAGTTTATCAAAAAAAAAAAATTGTTTATAAAAAAAAAATTCAATCTAACCAAAAAAAGCGAGGGGGATTTGAGCTCAAAACTGCATGCAGCTGATAGCAGCGCTGGAGCTGCAGCTAATCTGCAGTTATACGCAAGTAAGCGCCAAAAGAAGGTAAACAGGCCGCAACAGCAAACAACAACAAAGCTCAGCTAGTAGAAGAGACTCGAACTCAAGCTCACATATGTATATATACACCAGCTTAAAGAGGCAACATGTTGCGTGGAGACACAAAAAAACACACAAACTTAATAAATACAAGCGAGATAACAAAGTGCTTGCCACAGAGAAGAAGAAAAAAAACTTGGAGAAGAAGACGCAAACGAGTTAGTCAAAACATAACCGAACAACCTGACATGCGATCAGCATATAAAAACATATAAGTTTGTTTAACTGCATGTTTTATATGAATAAATATGTGTATGTTTGTACGTCTGTTTGTCTGCTGCTGCGTCTTAATAAGCGCTTATTGTGTTAAGTGCGTAGAAACACACGCGCATGCGCGCTTACCTGTTTGGCATATAAATCTATGGAAATGTGTGCGCGCCCGACAAAAGGGTACCATGGCGAAGCCAGCAACATGTTTACACACACACATACATATTTACATAACTAAACAACACACATATAAACATACATACATATATACTGCACAAGTAGACATCTCAAACCGGCCACCGCCACTTTACGACTCTGAACTTATTATTAATTCATTCAAACCAAATGCTGATAAAAATCACTGGAAAAGGTAGGACGGCATTTATAATAGAACAGCAACAACAACAAAATTTAAAAATAAAAAAAAATATTATTTAAAACGAGCCAGAGAGGTGAGTGAGAGGAAAGAAAGTAGGAAGTGTTGTCAGTCGAATTGGCTCAAAGGCAAAAAAATCGACGTTTGAGAATGATTGGCTTCTGCTGGGAGATTAATGCTAAGCGCTTCTGCCAAACGTGATAAAGTCTAGTCTGGCTTGTTGTGAAATTGCAAAATGCAGGTAGCTATTAGAGTGACTAAGTGGCATGATTGAGAAGATCATTAGTTGGGAGAAAAAAAAGAGAAAAAACTGAAAGCAAGTGGTGGGGAAATAGAATAAAACAAAATAAAATAAAATAAAATAAAATAAAATAAAATAAAATAAAATAAAATAAAATAAAATAAAATAAAATAAAATAAATAAAATAAAATAAAATAAAATAAAATAAAATAAAATAAAATAAAATAAAATAAAATAAAATAAAATAAAATAAAATAAAATAAAATAAAATAAAATAAATTAAAATAAAATAAAATAAATTAAAATAAAATAAAATGAAAAATGGAATGTTTTAGTGAAAATTCTATAACTCGAAGTTTCTCTAACTCGACGTGTTTTTGTGGAATATGGTGATTCGAGTTAGAGAAGTTCCAAGGGTATATCTAAATAAGAGAAAGAACAAAATGCTCCTAAATATATGCTTTTCCTTTTGTATCTTCTAAAATCGTTGCCTACATTTAGGGTAGTATTAAAATCTTTTAAATATTCCAGCTGTAATGAAGCACAAAAATTGGGCATTTAGTTCGGAGGTTTACGAAATCAATAAATGAATATATGAAAATATTTTATGTCTGTTCTGAAGCCTTTGGCGTTAGAGAATATACGAGTAAGAAAATATTATGAAAGAAAAACCTCGTTGAGTGGCATGCCGAGGATAATATAAAAAAAAATCCCTTAAAAATTGGTACTGAGGTTCTACTAAGCTCTTTTAAGTCCAAAAATAATGATACACGAGAAAATTTTAATGAAAAATAACCCGATTCCTAGAATCATCTACCAAGTAAGTAACATATATTTGGTAGAAAGTGTTGC
Source organism: Zeugodacus cucurbitae (assembly GCF_028554725.1). Classification (NCBI taxonomy): domain Eukaryota; kingdom Metazoa; phylum Arthropoda; class Insecta; order Diptera; family Tephritidae; genus Zeugodacus; species Zeugodacus cucurbitae. The sequence continues at coordinate 58,694,286 of NC_071670.1, forward strand.
AGGCTCGATCAACTGTTCCACCTGTGCTATTTTTAAACTAAGGCCATATTGATATTGGATTTATTATAGTCAACGAACGAAATGGATGTATCTTAATATACAACCTATAGATCTTATATATGAATATTCGATGCTTGTCCAATTAACACACATGCCGTATTTTAAAAGAAGTGCCGCGATCCTTTAATAATTCTCTGTATGCTAAAAATCATTGATCTCCATAAGATGACAACCTATACTTTCGCAGATTCAGTTAGTGTACCTCAAACACCCATTCCTCCTAGCAAATGGCAGTCAAAAACTCTTAACTTGCTTTCACATTACTTTCGCAAAAGTTTAAGAATCCCTGTCTGGCAAAAAAAATGCCATGATTTGTGGCATCAATGCGACAAGGCGAAGCGGATGCAGAATGCCAAGACGGTAGGCGCAGACAGGACGGATGCTTATCGACAGACAAGCGACTATGACGTGAGACGTGAAAAGGAGGCGAACTTGGTTAATTGCACAAAGTGGTAAGTGGCAAGTGGCAAGAGCAAAATAGTCAATAAATGGCTATGCAAGCAAAGAAAACAAACAGAGAAGAAAATAGCAGACGGACGGACAGACAACGCAAACGAGAATGAAGTGGAGCGTTGGAAAAATATAGTGTTAAATGGCAAACCGAGAGGGGCTGGATGACGGTCGCAGAATGTCGTCTTGCCCTGGTAGGCGTTTG